>NC_056728.1:32741375-32891375 GCF_019279795.1 Protopterus annectens | reverse complement strand
TCTATTTGTCATTCCTTCAGTGGGAGGGTCATGATGGAGAGACACAGGAAGTTGGCAGACAGGGGTTTATTAAAGCCCGAATTTCAGGAGGCCCTTGACAAGGCTGAATTAGTATCCAAGTCTTCGAAGGGGTCCAAGTCTTCGAGAGTGTCAGAGCCAAAGTCATCGGCTCCGAGCACCTCTATTAAGATTCGGACACTGGCTCCACAGACTTTGGGGTCGGTTGTCGAATGTATATCTTTGATCGAGACTCCGGTCTTGGAGCCGGTGTCAGAGGTTCCGCCGCCATCGATCCTTCACTCGGTGATGACTTCGGCCCCTTCGACCCCCTCTTCGAGACCCTTATCTGATTCGGATGTGGATCGAGTGATACAGAAGTTAATGGAGAACTCAGCCCTTTCTAAATTGATCCAAGTTTCGTCCCAGCTGGTTTCGAAACTCGAAGCCCTCCCTGGGTCATCTACTGCTCCTCCTCCGAGACCTGTCGAGTCTTCGGAGCCGAGAATCGAAGTTCCGATGATGGTAGAACCATCGATACCGAAGCCTATAGCTGTGCTTTCGGTACTGTTGACCTCGACGCCCTCGGAACGGATAGAGGGGTCCCGGAGCCGACTAATGTTCCTTGGTTCCGGGGCGGACAGTCGAACCGAGATGTCAGTACCGACTCTCCCCCTAGGAGCCTCGGCTCAGATTAGTTCGGCACCGTCCTCTGGATCGGAGCCCGGACCCCCGGTCTCGGGGATTGTTCTTGGTTTCTCGAAACCAGGAAGGTCTTCGGATCCGGGTACCGGTGCCTTCGACGCCATGAGGAAGGTCTTGTCGAAACAGACACATATCTCATCGGATTCTTCTTCTCCTCCCCCTAAGGGTCCACGTTCAACTTCTGTATCCTCGGCTCCTACTAAGCGTCGAGACCCAATGCCTCAGTTGCCCACAGAGGGTGCTCCCGGTTCCTCCGACGCTTCTCCAGAAGCCCCATCTGAAGAAGTACCAAGGAAAAGACTGTGCAAGAGGAGGCACATAGATTCCCCACAGGAATCTCTTACATCAGATACAGATTTAGATGAAGCAGAAGGGTCCCCACGGTCCCCCTCGGAGGATGTCTCCTTTGCGGACATCCTGGAGATCCTAAAACAGAGTTGAGATTGGCAGCCACTTAACCCTTCTGTGGATGAATCAGTATTGCTGAAGGCATTCGGGGCTCTACATTCTACCTCCTGGGTGACCCCTCCCTTTGACGAACTTATGGACTTGATAGCTCGTAGGGCTTGGGAGACACCTGACATGGTGGAACCAGTTCCCCGCAGGCCGAATAAGTTCATAACAGCCCCCCAGGACAAGAGTTTTCTTACCAAGGGTGTTCCAGTGGATACTATGGTGGTGGCGGCAGCCACTAAGAAGGACATGTCAGAGTCCTCTTCCGCTGTCCATCCTCCTAATAAGGATTCCAGGACGATGGACAGATATGGGAAGCGCGTTTTCAGTTCTGCGACTTTTTCCATGCGATCGCTGAACTACTTGACGCATTTTACGCGTTTACAGAGGGATCTCCTCAAGGAACTCGGAGATACTCCCCAGGGTCGTACAGATGCTGCTATTACCAAGAAAGTGACAGCGCAACTTAATACCCTTAACTCTGTAGTCAACTCCTCCATGAGGCTCATTTCATATGCGGCCGAAGGTGCGAGTAGAGCGGCAGCTTCAGCGATTGCTCTTAGGAGACAATCCTGGCTGCGGCTGTGCTCCTTTGCGGATTCCTTCAAGTCTTTTTTTACTAACGTCCCGTTTGATGGTGCCTCTCTTTTTGGCCCCAAAGTAAAGGAGACCCTCACTAGGTGTGAGCAAGAAGGGAAGACCCTATCTGCTGTAGGAGTCCTTTTTTCCGCCCCTTCCAGACCATACCCCAAAGGGCAAAGAGGCGGAAAGATGTGGTTCCGTAAGACACAGGGTTCCTTTCAGTCCACACAGAGTGATAATGCCCCTTCCAGAGGCAGAGGAGGGGGAAGAAATGGAAGATGCCGTCCAAACGGCAGAGGGGGTCCGCAAAACCAGGGCGACAGAGATACTTTCTCTGGCAAGCCTTTCCAGCACTCCTGAGAGGAGGCCCGACTGTCCTGCTCTGGAGGCAGTCGGGGGACGCTTAACTTTGTACCCGCTGGCCTGGCAAAATTTAACCTCAGATGCGTGGGTACAAAATATAATTACCAGAGGTTACGACATAAAATTCATAAACGTTCCCCCTACCACCAAAAGATTCCCAGACGTTCCACCCAATCTGCGGAATCAGGCAGCCTTAGAGATTCAGAAGCTGCTCAGGAAAAGAGCCATCCAAACAGTCCCGGCAGACCAAATAGGATCCGGAACTTACTCAAGGTTCTTTTTAGTTCCAAAGAAGACAAGGGACTGGAGACCAATTCTGGATCTCAGCAGATTAAACATCTTCGTTGTGAAGGAGAAGTTTCGGATGGTCACGCTACAGTCAGTCCTCCCTTTTCTACAGGAAGGAGACTGGATGTGCTCTATAGATCTCAAGGACGCGTACTACCATGTAAAAATGGCCAGACCGTCCAGGAGATTCCTGCGCTTCCAGCTAGGAGCCAGTCATTTTCAGTTTCGGGCTCTGCCGTTTGGCCTCACCTCAGCCCCCAGGGTGTTCACCAAGTGTATGGCAGTAGTAGTGTTTCACTTGAGACAACAAGGATACCGGGTGTTTCCGTATCTAGACGACTGGCTCCGCTCCGCCACCACCGAGTATCATCTGCTCCAAGCAAGAGAATACACAATCAGTCTTTGTTCCCGTCTTGGTGTTACAATCAATTTAGAAAAATCTTCTTTATCGCCATCACAGCGTATCTCATTTATAGGGGTAGAACTGGACACTACCTTGGTCACGGTCAGACTTCCTCCAGAAAGGGTTTCAAAACTAAGGGAGCAAATTGCAATACTCCTTCAAAAGACAAAAGCTACAGCAAAACAGGTTTTAAGAGTCCTGGGATTAATGTCAGCTGCACTGGTTGCAGTCCCTCTAGGAAGAATGCACATGAGGATCCTACAATGGCTACTGTTCGCCCAGTGGTCCTATCAGCACCTGCCGTTGTCACACGAAATTCTGATCACATCCTGCTGCAAGCAGGATCTACGATGGTGGATGCTATCTCAAGACTTGATACAAGGTCGACCATTTACCCTGCCAACCCCAATAGCGACAATAACCACGGACGCTTCCCTGATTGGGTGGGGGGATTTATTCCAGGGAAAGATGGTCCAAGGTCAATGGTCCAGAACAGAATGCAAACTGCACATCAATGTTCTAGAGCTAAGAGCGGTGTTTCTAGCGTTGCAACACTTTCACGGCATCTTACCTCAAGGAACAGTGGCAGTCCAGACAGACAACATGTCAGTGGTCTGGTACATCAACAAACAAGGAGGAACAAGATCTTATCCACTATGCAGAGAGGCCCTCAGGATCTGGCAATGGGCTGTCTCCACCGGACGCTTTCTGATAGCAACGCACATTCCCTGGACGTCCAACGTAATTGCGGACAGGTTGAGCAGAGCCATCCTGTTACCTCACGAGTGGTCTCTGAAATCTCAAGTGGCGGAAGCGATATTCCACAAGTGGTGCCAGCCTTGCTGCGACCTTTTTGCATCGCCGATGAATGCCAAATGCAGAAGCTACTTTGCCCTTCTCCCTCCACCAGGGAGTGTCCCCAGAGATTCACTGGTTCACGATTGGCCCCCGGGTCTCCTGTATGCTTTTCCACCCATTCCATTAATCCCCAGGTTTCTACAGAAAACCAAACGTCTGGAAAGGACCATAATTCTAATAGCCCCATTCTGGCCTCGACAGATCTGGTTCCCCTTTCTTCAGGCCCATCAAATCGAGGAGCCATGGATTCTGGACCCAGTTCCAGACCTTTTGACCCATGCGTCAGGAGCCCCTCATCCATCCCTGCAGGCCCTAAAATTGACAGCTTGGCTGCTCCTCTTCCCATCCTAGCCAGGTCAAGCCTTTTGTCCCCTGCGGTTAAACGTATAATTGTTTCCTCTCTTAAACCATCCACTACAAAGACTTATCGGAGCAAGTGGACACGTTTTTCTTATTGGGCATTACAACAAGGATTAGATCCAACAGAAGCGCCGGTACACAAAATTTTGGAGTTTCTGTCTAAGATCTTTGAAGAAGGAGCATCATCGTCCACAGTTAGAGTCCAACTGGCGGCCATATCGAACTGTCATGTGGGTTACAAAAATTCTTCCATCATGTCCCACAGACTTTGCAAGGCATTTTTGAAAGGCACCTTTCACCTCCGCCCTTCCATTCGTAACCCAGTTGCTCCTTGGAATCTTAATTTAATTTTATCCCAGTTAATATTACCCCCTTTTGAACCAGCCTCCACAGCCTCTCTTAAGTTCGTGTCATGGAAAACATTATTCTTGGTGGCTATAACCTCTGCTCGTAGAATTTCGGAATTACACGCGTTATCTGTTCGACCTCCCTACTTGATTTTCCACTCGGATAGAGTGACATTACGCACCAATCCGTCTTTTCTCCCAAAAGTTTGTTCACTCTCAAATATTAACCAGTCCATCGAACTTCCCACCTTCTTCAAAGATCACACTAACAAGTTGGAATATATGCTACATAAGTTAGACATCCACAGACAACTCAGATTTTATTTGCAAAGGACAAAAGATGACAGAAAATCAGACCAACTATTTATATCCTTTGCTGACCAAAGAAAAGGTATGGCGGCTACCAAAGTTACCTTGTCTAAATGGCTGACAGATTGTATTAAATTTATCTATTCACAGACGAAACAACAATTACCTTTTCAACCCAAGGCTCATTCTACCAGGGCTATGGCCACATCTCTAGCCCATGCAGCCCGTTTGCCTTTGGATACTATTTGTGCGGCAGCAACCTGGGCGAAGCCTCATACCTTCATTCTCCATTATAAGTTGGGCAAGAACTCCAAAGATAGGGCCTCTTTTGGTTCCACGGTTCTCAGGAACGTTCTCCCATGAGCCACCCAGGGTAAAGGAGCTAGGGACGCTACCCATGCGTAAGAACAAACGGCGAGATTGAACAATTTCACATAAAGAAGTTATGTCTTACCATAACGTTCCATGTGAATTGTTCATCTCGCCTTTGTTCTTACTACCCACCCTCCATCCCCCAGCCTATGATTTTTTTTCGGAGAACGGGATGATTTGGATTCCAATTCAGCTTGTGTTCAACACCTTCTGTTAGTCTCTGGCTGCTTCTGTTGTCAGGGTACTCCTTTCAGTATCTTGCTGTTTTTTTGGGCATTGCTGCCCCTTATCTTTAAATTACTGCTAGCGCCTGGAGCACATTGTTATCTTCTGGTGTTAGCAAACTAGATCTGAGGGTTAGCACTAGGGGATTGCGGGATAGGACTGTGCCTCGAGCTTTCTCAAGATGCAGAGCTGTAGAAGTGGCCGTCTTGGAGCCGAGGATCGGCTCCGAACCCATGCGTAAGAACAAAGGCGAGTTAAAGACTTTTTATTTTTATACCTGAAAAAGGGGCATTCACCTACTAGTTCTTTAACACGGTCATTCATTGTAAGTATATTCCAATTGGAGTCAATAACACTGTGTATCTTTCCAAAGTCACTGCTCCATGACGAAACTAATGGCACATGTGCTTTGTTTCCAATTGCACTACCACCCATAGTATGTGTGCTGTTATCAGAAAAATACGGTTTTGCTACACTTCTCCTCAGGCGATGTAACTCATCAGCCATCCTATCAACCTCAACTTGCTTATAACCCTCTGTTAAAAGTCACCACAGAGTGTTGTCAAGTCCTCTATAAAACTTTCTTTAGTGTTATTGAGACGTGATATTCTCATTCCTTGGCCCTTTAAAATATTGATGTTATGTGATCCTATCTCACCTACATTCTGACTGATGGGTTCGGAGCCGATCCCTCGGCTCCGACTCGGCACGCTTATGCCAAAGAGCGAAGTCTCTTATTGGCTGAGCTTACTATATCCCAGGATGCACCACTACCAATCCCCCAGATCTCGTTTGCCGCTAACAAGCAAAGACGTGGTCTCGAGCTTGGCTGAGCTAAGTAGTGTTTTTTCACTAACTTTTTCTGTCAGGATTTTCTTTAAAATTCAACAAAAAGCTGTTTTAACAGCTATCTAGTGGTTTTTTGTGCTTGAATGAGTATTTTCCTTGGTAAAATATTGTGTAGTGACTGTGTTTGACAGACTAGAGGTCCCATCGGAGTTGAAGGGCCTTCCCCTGTCAGTTCGTTGTTGGCTAATTCCTGTTATTTTTAAGTTTATTGAATCTACTCCTTTTGGTGTTGTGTTAGTCCTTATTAAAAGGACAGGAAAGTAAAGAAGAAGGAGAGAGCAAGAAAAATTCTATAGTGTAGTCAGTGTTTCTTGTGTTTCTTCTTGGCTAGTTTTCTGTGTTTGGATTGCCATAATGTCACAGGCTCCTAGGCCTTCAGGATTTAAAAAGTGCACTAAGTGCAGTTTTAAGATGTCGATCACAGACGACCACTCTCTCTGTGTATATTGTTTGGGCGCCAAACATTTGCAGGAGTCCTGCAGCGTGTGTCACGCGTTTTCCTCGAGAGTCCTCCAAGAGAGGAAAAATAAACTTATTTTGAAAGGCCTTATCAAACCATCTTTTGAAGAAGCTTTAGCATCCTCTCCTTCTCCTGCTAAAAAGAAAAGGGCGTCGGCTCCGACCAGTCCGTCGGACCCGACCGCCAAAAGACATAGGCAGGCTTCTCCTTCGGCTCCACGGACTTCGGAGCCGAGGGTGGAACGGTCTGCCTCGATGCCTCCAGTCTCGACTCCTCTGGTCTCGGAGCCGATGGCTGGGGCATCGAGAGGCGGGTCACCTTCATCGGCTCCACTGACCTCGGAGCCGATGAAGGTTGTCCGCTCAGACACTTCCTCCTCGGCGCCGAAGTCCTCTTCGGCACCGATGGAAATTGGAGTGGACACTCCCTCGGCGCCGATAGTTATCGAGTCGCCTCGGAGCCGGTCCCTTAGTCCCGTGGAGCCGTTGGAGAGACCTACTCGGACCCGTTCGGTCTCTTCCAGGTCATCAAGGATGTCAGATTCGGACATAGACAGGGTGCTCCAAAGACTGTTCCAGTCCCCAGTCTTTCAAAAATTTGTTTCGGCTCCGACCCAATTGGTTTCGGAGCCGATAGCCCACTCCATTGCCATTCCTCCTCCGACCGCTTTGGCTCCGTCGGAGCAGGTGCTGATGGAGCCAGTAGAGATTCTAGGGTCGGCTTCGACCCTTACTCCAACCCCGCCTTGGTCTGAGTTTAGCACGCGGACTTCTTCGGCTGGACCCGGGGTGACGTTTGGGACCAATGCTGTCGGTTCCGAGCCTCCCTCTCGGTGCTTGCTGCGGGACTTCCGTCTGCTATCATGGCTCGGGACCGGACACTCCCAGGATTCTGGGGTCCGGCTTTCAGAGCTATGAGGAGTGCCTTGGCCAAGTCTTCTTGGCCATCTCACGGCTTTACCGGCACCTTCCTGGGCATGGAGACTGGGTCTTTGGCAGTTCCCCTGTCTCTAGGCAGCGGAGCCCGGGGCCTGAGGTTACCCCCACTGGGGTTCCCCTCCTCCTGAGGGTTCTTCGGAGTTGTCTTCGAGGAGCCCCCAAGGAAGAGATCGTGCAAGAGGAAGCACGTGGACTCCCGAGTCTCTTACATCGGACACTGATCTTGATGATGCGGAGGGGTCCCCAAAGTCGTCCTCGGATGATGTCTCATTTGCAGACATTCTAGAGATCCTTAAGCAACGAGGCGGCTGGATTTCCAAACCCCCCTCCGCTGATGAGTCAGTGCTTCTCAAGGCCTTTGGGGCTCAGCCCTCCGCCTCCTGGGTGTCTCCGCCCTTCGACGAGCTCCTGGATTTGGTTTGTCGGAGGGCGTGGGAACATCCAGATACTGTGGAACCAGTGCCTTCTCGCCCTAACAAATTTTTGTCTGCCCCACCCGAGAAGGAATTCTTGACGAAAGGCGTGGCTGTAGATGCCATGGTGGTGGCATCTGCTACACAGCAGGACGTGGCAGAGGCTTCAACGTCCGTCCATCCTCCTAATAAGGAGTCTAGGAGCATGGACCGGTACGGGAAGCGCACCCTGACTTCAGCGGCCTTTACTCTAAGGTCCCTGAATTATTTGGCACATTTCACCAGACTACAGAGGGATCTGGTCAAGGAGCTGTCAGACTCCCTTCCCTCTCAGGTAACCTACCTGAGCAGCTAGCCCAGTCGGTTAGCTCTCAGTTGGCTATCCTTACCTCGATTTCTAACTCGTCCATGAGGCTCATTTCATATGCGGCCGAAGGGGCGGGCAGAGCGGCAGGCACAGGCGTGGCTCTACGGAGACAAGCCTGGCTCCGTTTGTGTCATTTCGCAGAGGCCTTCAAGTCTTCCTTCACCGACGCTCCCTTTGATGGGTCCTCTTTGTTTGGATCCAAGGTAAAAGACACTCTTACCCGCTGTGAGCAAGAGGGAAAAACTTTATCTGCCGTAGGAGCACGTTATTCCACTCCCTTTCGGCCTTATCCCAAGACTAAAAGAGGAGGGAAGATGTGGTTCCGCAAATCACAGAAGTTCTTTCCTCAACAGCAGGAAGATTCCCCTTCCAGAGGCAGAGGACAGGGAAATTTTTCAGGGAGACGCCGTCCCAGAGGTGGCAGAGGGCCCCGCAACACTGGAGACCGCGAGTCCTTTCGTGGCTCTTCAGCCTCCCACACTTCATGAGGGATTGCCCGGCTATGCTGCTCCGGAGCCAGTCGGGTGCCGTTTTGCCAAGCACCTAAAAGCCTGGGAGTCTATTACTCAGGACAGATGGGTGCTTCGGATTATTGCCGGAGGTTACACCATTCCCTTCACATACCCACCCCCACCGTCCAAAAAAATCCCGGACCCACCACCCAGTCAAGGGGAAATTGCAGCCGCAGAAGCTTCAAAGCTGCTAGAAAAAGGAGTCATCCAACCGGTCCCCACAGACCAGATCGGATCCGGAAATTACTCAAGGTTCTTTTTAGTGCCAAAAAAGACAGGGGACCTGAGACCCATATTGGACCTCAGCAAACTAAACCAGTCCGTCATGAAGTCCAAATTCCGAATGGTCACTTTACAATCCATTCTCCCATTGTTGGAGAAGGATGTTTGGATGTGCTCCATAGATCTCAAGGACGCCTATTATCACATACTGATACATCAGGCGTCCAGGAGGTATCTGCGCTTCAGCCTGGGAGACAGTCATTTCCAATTTTGTGCACTGCCCTTTGGTCTCACCACAGCCCCCAGGGTGTTCACCAAGTGTTTGGCAGTAGTGACTGCTCACCTGAGGAGTCTCGGATTCCAAGTGTTTCCCTATCTGGACGACTGGCTCCTGACTGCCACCACCAGGCATCTACTACTAGACAACCTACAAGCCACCATCTCCCTGGGTGCTTCCCTGGGAATTACATTCAATTGGTCAAAGTCTGTCTTGCTGCCCTCTCAGCGCATAAGATTCATAGCCCCAGCCAGGTTGGTCCTGCAACTTTTAGGTTCAATGTCTGCCACGGTTCTCCTAGTTCCGCTGGCAAGATTGCACATGAGGATTCTTCAGTGGCTGTTATCGACACAATGGTCTTTTCAGGATCTCCCCCTCAATCATCTCATACTGATTACAGAAACGTGCAAACGGGACCTCCGCTGGTGGCTTCAGCCGTCCAATCTGAATCAGGGAAGACCTTTTGTTATACCCCCTCCGGTGGCCACCTTGACAACGGATGCCTCCCAGACGGGGTGGGGGGGGCATTGTCTGGGCAGGTTAGTTCAGGGTTCTTGGCTTCCAGACGAAACTTTTCTCCATATCAATGTATTGGAAATGAGGGCTGTACTTCTGCCCCTACAAGCCCTCCACAAGTTTCTCCCTCAAGGCATTATCGCTATCCAGACAGACAACATGTCGGTGGTCTGGTATCTAAACAAACAAGGAGGGACCAGATCTTACCCCCTTTGCAGAGAGGCCATGAGGGTGTGGGAATGGGCAGTAGCTACCAACCGCTTCCTGGTAGCGACCCACATTCCAGGAAAATCCAATGTATTGGCAGACAGATTAAGCAGGACGATTCTCTCTCCTCACGAGTGGTCCCTGAACGAAACAGTAGCAGCTCAGGTTTTCAAAAGGTGGGGGACCCCGTGCTGCGACCTGTTTGCAACACCACAAAACACAAAGTGCAAAAGGTTCTTTTCCTTGACTCCGTCAGGGGGAGGCAGCTACGGATGCTCTAGTCCAACCTTGGCCAACAGGACTACTTTATGCTTTTCCTCCGGTTCCACTCCTCCCCAAAGTCATCCAGAAAGCTTCCCAATTGGGGTCCACAATGATTCTAATTGCTCCGTACTGGCCTTGTCAGGTATGGTTCCCCTACCTAAAGAAATATGCTCTGGACGGTCCTTGGTTTTTGGATCTAACTCCGGACCTGCTGATTCATCAGTCGGGACGACAGCACCAGTCCCTTCACACTTTGAAATTAACAGCCTGGCTCCTCCACTTCCGACCTTAGTCAGAAATCACACCTTAGACCCGGAAGTTATTCACATTTTATCTTCAGCCCACAAACCCACCACTAAGAAATTGTACCTCAGTAAGTGGAAGAGGTTTGCTATCTGGGCTCAACTCAGAGGCTTAGACCCTATTACTGCCCCGATACCAGAGGTCTTGAAATTTTTAACATCCTTGTTTAATCAGGGATCTTCAGTCTCTACTATTAAAGTCCAACTAGCGGCTATCTCCAAATTTCACGAATCCATAGACCCACCGTTGATGAGCAGCAGATTATGTAAAACTTTCATGAAAGGTGCTGTGCTTTTAAGACCCCCAGTTTTTCATCCTGCGCCTCCGTGGGATCTTGATTTGGTACTTCGTGCCTTAACATCGTCCCCTTTTGAACCGGCTGCTACTTGTGAGTTGAAATATCTGTCTTGGAAAACTGCCTTCTTAGTTGCAATTACCTCTGCAAGAAGAGTTTCAGAACTTCAAGCCCTATCTATCAAACCACCGTACTTGATTTTTCACAAGGATAGGGTATCACTTAGGCCTAATCCATCTTTTGTTCCAAAAGTTTGTTCTAGTCTTTGTCTCCAACAATCTTTAGAGCTACCTGTTTTCTTTCCAAAATTTTCAAATGAAGCGGAATACACCTTGCATAAATTGGATGTTCACAGGCAATTGCGCTTCTATCTAGACAGGACTCAACAAATTCGAAAAACAGACCAATTGTTTGTGTCCTTTTCAGATAATAAATTGGGTAAAACCATCACTAAAGCTACTATTTCCAAATGGATTAGAGATTGCATAACTCAGGCTTATTCCTCTTCAAATAAGCAACTTACAACGTCTATCAAAGCTCACTCTACCAGAGCTATGGCTACCTCTATTGCGTTTCATTCCAAGCTCGCTATTTCTGAGATTTGTGCTGCGGCTACTTGGTCCAACCCGCACACTTTCATTTCCCACTATAAATTGGATGTGGCATCTAAAGGGCGAGCATCATTTGGTTCCACGGTACTCAGGAGTGTTTTCCAGTGAGCCACCCAGGATTCAGGTGCTAGGACGCTGTCCCATCAGTCAGAATGTAGGCGAGATAGGATCACATAACATCTTTTAGTTATGTACTCACCATAACTTCAGATGTTTGGGATCCATCTCGCCTACATTCTAATACCCACCCTCCTTCCCCCTGCCTTGGAGATCAGAAGAGATGGAACGGTTTGAGTTCTACTATTTTTATCTTGTATCATCTGTCGATGTTATATAAGCAGTGCGTGCGTGTGTGCATGTATGCGGACAAACTAGATCTGGGGGATTGGTAGTGGTGCATCCTGGGATATAGTAAGCTCAGCCAATAAGAGACTTCGCTCTTTGGCATAAGCGTGCCGAGTCGGAGCCGAGGGATCGGCTCCGAACCCATCAGTCAGAATGTAGGCGAGATGGATCCCAAACATCTGAAGTTATGGTGAGTACATAACTAAAAGTTATAAACATGGGGGGTGCATACTATTTATTTATTTACATGTGTGTACCGGGAAAGTCCGACTGGGCCAGAAGCCCATTTTCAGCAAAGGCCTAGGTAGAAAAGCTCCACAGAAATACAAGCAATATACAATAATTAGATAGTGCAATAGTATACATGCAGTAAGATGCAGAGTACATATCTTCTAGTTAGTCTATACAAAGTAGTATTCAATACAGTTTTCTAGTAGATACAGATTCAAAAAGAAAAACACAAGCATTTCAGTGAAGATCACTGTGAGAAAAAATAAAGTCAGTAGTGTGTACATATTAAATAATAGTTATGACCAAATAAATTTTCCTTTATATGTATTTATTTTTGAGTAGTAATAAACACTGAGGAGAGGGAGAAAATGAGATAAGGAGTGGACAGTGTGTTGGGAGAGTTATAGATATCTTGTCAGTCAGGTTTGGTACAGAAGCAATGCCAGTTCTTGGATAGATGTTCAAATAGTAGTTGTTTAAAACTAGTAGATTCAGGTGTGTTTTGGAGGGTGTGTGGTAGAGAGTTCCATAATTTGGCTATTTGATTTGAGAATAGGACTTCACTGTGAGTGTTGCTAGCTTTGTTGACTGTGAGAAAGTTTCTGTCTGCAGATCTTAGACTTCATGGGCATGAGTAGGGAGCAACAAATTCCACGAGGGATGTGCAACTTTTAGGATGGAAGGTGAGATTGTGTGTGAATTTAAGTTGGAAGAGACGAAGAAGGTTAGGTAGCTCGAGCCAATTTAATTTATGTAGAGGAATACGATGGTGGGGAAGGTTGGCTGCAAAAGGGCTATTTTGTTGTAAGTTTCCAATTTGGTTAAGTCTGATTTTTTCAAGTTGGTAAAGAGGGGGAAAGCATATAGGAGTGTAGAGAGGAGGAATGTTCTGGATATGGCTAGTCTGGTATTGTCAGTGAGGAATGGCTTGCTTCTGTACAGTGAGCCAAGTTTGATGTGAGCTTTTTTAATTGTGGTGGCTCTTTGTTGGTCAAATCTGAGTTTGTTGTCAGTTGTCACTCCAGGGAGTTTTATATGCTTAACTGGTTGGATGACTGTGTTGTTTGCTGAGAGAATAGTGAAAGGAGGGGTGGTCGGTAATTGTTTGTTACTGGTAAATAGCATTAACTGTGTCTTTTTGGGGTTGAGGATTAGTTGTGATTTACTTAGATATGTTTCTATATCATTATAAGCGTGTTGGGTTACTATTTGGAGGTCTGGTAAGGTATTTGCTGAGCAGATTAAAGTTGAAACATCCGCATACTCAACTACTTTAGTGTGTGTTGTGGATGGGTCTAGATCATTACAGAAGATGGTGAAAAGAAGGGGTCCTAGTATGGACCCTTGGGGGACTCCAACCGAGGCAGGCAGAAGTTGTGAGAGCTTGGATTTCCATTGCACTGCTTGTTGTCTGTCAGAAAGATAGCTTAGGAACCAGGGGAGGAAAGTCTTTGATAGGTTTAGTGAGGCAAGAGTACTAAGGAGTTTCTGATGGGAGACAGTGTCAAAATGCTTTTGACATGTCTAAGAAGATTGATGCTACTTGATGGTTTGAATTTCTCAGCTGGATGATGGTGTTAGAGAAATTAATTAGGGCTGTGGTGGTGCTATGTTTGAAACCATGTTGGGAGGGAGAGAGAAGGTTGTGAGATAACAGGTATTGTAGTAATTGAGTGTGGATACATGTTTCCAGAATTTTGACACGGGGGGAAAGGATGGCTATGGGTCTGTAATTGTTTAATTCTGTTGATATTCCCCCTTTATACAGAAGGGTGATATAGGACGTTTTCCATAATTTTGTGACATAATTGTTCTGCTATAGACCTATTTATCAGAATAGAGATAGGCAGAGCTAATGGCAGCAGCTGACAGTTTGAGGTACTCATTGGGGAGTTGGTCAGCTGCTAAGGAAGAAGGTTTAAATTTTTTCAGCATTGTTTTTATGATGTTAGTTGGGACAGGTTTGAGATCAAAAAAGTTGTTAGTTTTCACATTAGGTGGAAAAGACAGAGGGGTGGAATTGTTCACTGTAACTAAGGAGAGGATGTTGTTTTTAAAGTAGGTGTTGATTTGTGAGGCAATAATCACGCTTTGGTTATTGGTTGTTGGTTCTGGGGTTGTAGCTTTACCTGGGTGGAGGAGTGAGTTCATTGCTTGCCAGAACTTTTTGGGATTGTTTTCATATTTGTTTTGCATAGTTGTATAATAAGTTTTTTGTCTAGTTTGAGTTGTATTTTTGTTTGATTGCGGAGCTGCTGGTATGCTAGCAGTGTTTTATTGTCTTTTGTTTTTTGGTATTGATACCAGATTTTGTCCCTTAGTTTTTGAAGTTTAATGGTTTCTTTTGATATCCAGGCCAATCTCTTTATTTTTAACACGACATGTGTGAGTTGGTGCTAAGGTATTTAGAATAGCTAGAAATAGGTCATTGAAGTATGTTTTGGCCTGATGAAGTTGGAGATGATGGAGTGGTGGTTGCATTTATTGAGCTTGTCTACGAATGCTTTGTTGCTGAAGTTTTTGGTATTTTGTACGACTTTGTAAACTATGGTTCTGGGTGAGTTGAGCTGATGACGGATTAAGTAGGTAGGTCTATGGTCAGTTAAATTATTTGGAAGGTATCCAGAGAAATAGTAGTGGGTAGTACTGTTGATAAGTGACCAGTCTAAGATAGATTCCTTTTTGCTATTCTTATCTATTCCAGTGGGAAACTAGATTGTTTGGGAGAAAGCATGTAGATTTATGAAGGTAGAGGAGTTATCACCAGTGCAAGTGTTCCAGTCTAAGTTGAAGTCGTCTGTAATAATGGTTTCATGGATGTAGGTTGAGGCTGTCCAGTCTATGAGTTTCTCAGTGGCAGTGGGAGTATTATTGGGAGATATGTAAGTGGCTACTATGGTAATATTTTTCTTTGGGTTGATTCCAAGCCATGTTACTAGAACTTCAAAGTTGTTATCGTAAGGGTATTTGATGGGTAGGTAGTTTATGTTTAGGTTATCTTTGTAGACTATGTTTAGGTTATCTTTGTAGAAGATTGCAACCCTGCCACCCTTCTTCATGATCTTGTCTAACCTGTGTTTGCTATAACCTTGTGGGAGTATGTCTGGGTCTCTTGTACTACTAAGTTGGAGAACCGTATTTTCTCTACACGACTTTCTATATAGCCTGGTGTTAAAACCTCCTGTGACATCCATAGAAACAAGGACGTCCAAGAAAATAACCTTTTCAAAAGAGTGACTGTAAGTAAAATTCAAAAAAGTAGTGGAAGGTGTGCAAAAAGGTAATAAAGTTCTCTAATTCTGATGCACCCCTAGCACCCCTACCCCACAATAAATAAAGTCATCAATAAATCTTCCATAGAAAAGTATAGAGCCAGCATAGTGACTGTCAACATTCAATGCAAACTGTTCCTCCCAGCTTGCCAGGACCATATTGGCGTAGCTATTGGCACAAGACATGCCCATAGCTATACCTTTCTTCTGTAAATAGTGGTTCTCCTGAAACATTATTTTCTAATACTACTTTGAGAAATAAACAAACGAGATCTATTTGTTTGACCCCATAAGAGCTGTGTGTAGTTAAAAATTGCTTAACCATTTCTATGCCCTCAAGATTGGGAATACAAGTGAACAAACATTTGACATCTAATGCCACCATAAGACATTCATTAAAAACGTTAGCTCTCCCATTAACAAACTCATATAGGTCTCTCAGAAAGTGTTGTGTGTCCCTCAATACTTTAATAACGCTGTTTAAAACCAGTCGTAGCTGCTTATCTACATATATTCAAAAAAATATTCAATATTTAATATTTATTTCATCTAGATTTTAATATTACAGGTTAATTGATTTTTAATATTTCTTCATTTATGATCTTGATCAATAATTTAAATTTCGACCATTGATCCTGATCAACAATTGTATCTATGAATAAAAATAGTATCAAAATTTAAACATTTACTAAATAATAGAAATATAAATTATTTGACCTATAAATAGGGGATTTACGCTTCTAGCGAATAGATATTTATTTCCCTGTTTATTCATTCATTCTTATATTTATCTATTTATTTATTTATTTGACCTTTAAGCATAAGAATGTTTATCTATTTATTCATACGTTTATTCATATATCACATTGTAATAGAACTATCTGTATTATAACATAACATAATACAGTAAGCTTTATCCATGTTACTGTAACAGGTTATGTTTTGTAATTATATGTGTTTTTACTAAATATTATCTAAACATTTTAAATGTTTTAAATGTGCTAATCCCCTTTTTATATCAGGTGGCTTTTTCTAATTTAGTCTAATTCTACTTTTAACGCTTATGAAAACACTCGTCGCTAACATTAATTTAAAGGGTCTAAAAATGTACTGATCAGTAGTCACAGTATGGTGTACGAACATTTCAGTATTGTTGATGTATCTAGGTTTTCTATAAAATGAATTCAGCATTTGAAAATTTCTTTAAGTTTGCATTAACTTTTTAATTGGAAAATTGCCTGAGTTGTCTGTTTTAATTTGGCGCCTTTTCCAGATTTATTAGTATAAATAGATGGTTTGAATTTTAATTGTATTGTCTGATGAAGCGTGGTGGTGACCACGCGAAAGCGCTTACAATAAACGTTTTGGTCTTTATATACTGGATTTTCTGTTATTTAACGAAATGAATTTATGGTTCCTGATTTAATGACTTCATGGTTTACTGCAAATTGAAGCTTATTGCATATTGAATCAGCGAAGCTGTTGCTTCTGTTTTCACTGCTCTGCCGCTACACTTTTTTGTGAGCTTCAGTCCGCATTGGACACATCGCTATTCTACACAGTTTCGTGGTGAGAGAACCTGGTTGCTTTTCTCATGCTTATCTACATAGATGGAAAATGGTTCTGTTAACTACCAGACACTATGGGTCTAAAAGGTGGACATATCAAACTTTTATGGATTTTTGGGAGCCCTTGAAAAACAGGGGTGACTGGATATTCAACAAATAAATACTTCGAAAGTTGTTCAGTAATCAAAAAATTTTCCTGAACATTCTCATATAATGGACAAAATGGAGTACTGTACCTCACGAACGTGTTCAGAATCAAACTTACATATACTGTGGAGTCTGATAGCTTATCAATAATCGATTCAACATAGAACCATCAATCTAGTATGACAATTGCACCTCCCTTGTCTGCTGATTTAATCACTATAGTTTCATCATTCTGTAAGTCAGACAATGCACGCCTTTCCCATTCATTCAAATTATGAAACTTCTTACCCTTTATTGAAGCACCCACTCTAAACATATTGGAAAATTGTGTTTACGTTTCCTACAAAAAACTTTCAGTATAGGATCTAGAGAGGGTTGAAACACACTAGGCTTCTTAAAGCAATAAATAGTTCCATTACAAGTTGAATCACGATCATCAAACAACATCTTTAGCATAACGTTTCTAGCAAAATGTCTCAAGTCTATAAGCACAACTGAAAGTTTTGACCTTTCTGCATTAATAAAAGCTAAACCCCGCTCTAATAGCGATAAGTGTGCTTCCGACAGTACCTTATTGGAAAGATTGAAGACTATGGACTTGTGGTCTGCCTCCGCATCCTTTTCAACGTGAATGTTTGTGCCCCGTCTCGTTGCTATCGCCTCCTTTTTCTTCCTCTGCTTTCCAACCTCTCTCTTTCATCCATAATGCCTTGCTTCAAGGGTATGGGTAACTTTAGCTCTGAAAAAAACAGTTGTGAGGATGCAGTCTTCCTCCTGATATCTGGTTGGTTTAAACCTGATGTCCCTCCTCCTGATGCACCAGTGGCAGCTGGCACTTCTGGTGGTGTAAGGAACAAGTCCTTACCAGTGGTCTTTGCCTTGGAAACTAAATCTTCAGCTACTGCTGAGGATTCTTCAGTCACTATAGATGTCGATTCAACTTCATCTTCATTACGTTCACTACGGCGAGGCCAAGTGAACTCATGGCCGGATCTAAAATCATTGAGATCCCGGCCTAATTTCTTAACTTTCTGTAACATTAGATGAGTCTCATAGGCTGAGACATGATCTATAATCTCATCTAGTGCTGCAAAACAATCTTCCTTGCCACAAGCACTCAATAGCCGCTGTTTCCTTCTCTCAATGGCATCAAACAACTCTTTTTCCATTGGACTGAAAAAATCAGTTAAAAGACGCATATAATTAAAGTTATGCTCAAGATTTAGCTGCTGCCACTTGGATAACAATTCCGTGTAAGTCCCACCATAAGTGGGCATTTTTGTAATACTTATGCCTCTAGGAATTACCCGGTGAAAGAGGCATGCCTCTATGTATAGCCTCTGCCACTTTAATCATTTCAGCTTATATAAGTCATTCTCCAGGGCTTTCAACTCCAACAACAGTGTTATTGATGCCAATTGGAATATACTTATAATGAATGACCGTGTTAAAGAACTAGTAGGTGAACGCCCTTTTTTCAGGTATAAAAACAAAAAGTCTTTAAAAAGGCGTCTTTGTTATAGTGATAATAAAAATTTTAATAATGGAAATTTTAATTATCTGCTCCTACGTCTGTAGGTACTTTTGGTTGTGATAGTTGCAAATATTACTTGTATTTAGACAGTTCAAACATGTTTGCACATCTGGTATCTAAACAGAAGTATGTGTTTAAGGTCCATGTTACGTGGAAGACTCCCAATTTAGTCTACTTGGCTACCTGTACTGCATGTACTACTTTCTATTTGGGCAAGACAAACTGCCCTTTCCATTAAAGAATACGTGAACATTTATATAGTGTAAAGAGATGTGACGTGATAAATGCTCTAGCGAAGCACACTATAGAGCAACATTTTTCTCATATTTTTAAATTTAAAGCTGTTGAACAGATTTACATGGGGCTATGGAGCGGATACTTAAAATAATTTTACTGAGGAAAGGGAGCTACACTAGATTATGCAGCTTTAGGGTGACAAGAGACCTGGACTTAATAATAGAGTCTCTTTAAAGCCTGTACTCAAGTCAAAGGATTTGCATAGATAATGCACTTTTTGCTTTGGTAGGCTGTTGAATTAATTGCCTGGCTTTTTAAATGTTGGTTTGTGATATACTGTTTGCCTGATGCAGCACATTTGTGCGAAAGCGCTCAGGTTTTTTAGGGTGTTGTTTTAATTAAACCATTTTTTGAACTAGCTTTATCTTTGGAGTACCTTCACATTTTTTACTTGCTTTTGAAAAAGCATTAAAAAGTACTTTAGTTCTTACTAAGAGGTAGCTCTAAGCTATGTCAGCTTGGACTGTTGCAGAAAGTTAGAAATATTTAGTAGGTTCATAGGTAGGTACTAGGTTATCTGCCCGAAGGCATTTATAAGCCTAGCCAGAATGTGTTGGCTTTCGACGCCCCCTTAGATTGGTTCCCTGTGCCTCTGTCCAGAAGAGCCACTGAAGTGATCCCCGGGGTAAACTTTCTGTTTCCCATCCACTCGTCAAGGTTTCTTTTGAAGAGTGTTAATGAGGAGCTCTGCCTAATGTAGCCTGGAATCTTGTTCCAAAGCATGGGAAGTCTCTGGGACAGAAATCTATCCCTCCAGCACATCCTATTTATTGTTGTGGTGAGGTTTAGATCCCTAGAGCGTGTGGCTCGAGGGGATAAGGTTTTCTTTAGGTGGAGCATGTCCATCAACTCTGGGTTGGACATGGCCTTGCATGTCAGGCAGAGATCACCTCTGAGTAGGCGGTATGCAACCAAGTACAGCTGGAGTTTCTTCAGTCTAGCTGTATAGGGCATCTGGTTGAGGCCAGTGATCCTCTTCATGAGGTACTTCTGTGGTCTTTCCAGCTGTTGTAGGTGTCTTGTAAGGTACATCCCAAATGGGGCGTTGTACTCTATGATGGGTCTGATGAGTGATGAGTAGAGGGGCACAATGACCTCTTTTGATCTGGATGCAAACCCTTTTGTGATTAGGTGGGCCACATAGAAGGATTTTCTAACCACTTTGGCAATGTGATTATCAAAAGTGAGATTACTATCTACTTGGGTCCCCAGATCCCTTATTACGTCTTCCATATTTAGGGGACTACCACCTATATGGTAGTTTGTGGGTACTTTGTTTTTTCCAAAGGATATGACTATACACTTTTTGGCATTTAGCTTGAGGCCATGATTTTGACACCAGGTATCCGTCTCAGTGAGACCCTTTTGGAGGATGTCTTTTTCAGCCAGAGAGTCAGTTATAGCCCCTAGTTTGCAGTCATCTGCGAACTTGGTCAGCCATAGTCCTCCTGAGCTTGCCTGTACCTCTGAGGAGTATATGCCGAACAGGAGGGGTCCTAGGACTGAGCCCTGGGGAACGCCACTTGTAACCGGTTTAATGTCGGACCTAACTCCCGCAACTCTCACCATGTGGGTTCTGTCTGTGAGCCAGTTGGCAACCCATCTTGTGACATAGGGGTTTATGTTCAGGCTGGTGAGCTTGTCTATAATACCCGAATGGGGAATGGTGTCGAAGGCCATAGTGAGGTCTAGGTAGGCTGTGTGTACCACCTTTCTCTTGTCTATAGCCTTGGTAACTGTCTCAAAGAAGTCCACCAGGTTTAGGAGGCATGATCTGTCCTTAACAAAGCCGAACTGAGTAGGGTTCAGTGTTTGGAGGTTCCCAATGTCTCTGTTAATGAGTTCCATGATGATGCACTCCATAGCCTTGCAGAGCAAGCTAATCAGGCTTATAGGTGATAGTTCCCGGGGTCTGTTGTGGCTCCACCTTTGTGGAGCGGAATAACAATTGCTGTGCGCCACTCTATGGGTACGTAGCCTGTGGAGAGGCTGAGTTTGAACAGTGTTTTTAGGTGAGGGGTTAGTTCGTCTTTGAGCTTGTGTAGGATGCAGCCTGGGACACCGTCCGGTCCCATTGATGCTGTGTTTTTGGCTTTGGAGAGGGCTGCTTTAACCTGAGTGTCGGTGATTTCAGGGACTGTACATTCTTCTGGTATGGTTATGGGCCCTTTTGCGGGAGAGAGAGGGGTGAAGTTTGCCCTGAACTTGTCTGCCAGGATGTTGGCGATATTGGTCGATTCAGTGTATTTTGTGCCTTTCTGTACTAACTCTGAGCAGATCTGAGCATTGCTACTTAGATTCTTGACATAGCTAAAGAATGCCTTGTGGTTATCTTTGGAGTCCTTGGCAATTTTTCTTTCAAAGCTCGCCTTGGATGATTTTATGAGGGATCGTAGTTTCTTGCTGATACTGATCAGGGATGTCTTCCCTTCTTGGGATTTTGCTCTTTTCTGTACTAGTTTCCTCCTTCTATTGTATAGCTTGTTTATGGCAGGAGTCCACCAGACTGGTTTCCTTTTCTTGGAGGAGTGAGTCTTGGTTTTGCTTGGGATGGTACGATCAATGCATTCTTGTAGGTGCCTGTAGAATGCATTAGTAAAGGATTTTTTAATGCTTGGACATCATTATCCTTCAGCATAGGGGCTTTGAAACTTTCCACCTCAATCTTAAGTAACGTGAAGTTTGCTTTTGTAAAGTTTTTCACAGTGGTTTCCTTGTCCGGGGGTGGGGGTGGAATATGGATATCCAAAGCGATTTGTTTATGGTCAGATCTAACCAGCGAGAGGTTGACCTCCGGTGTGGAACACTGGTCGTCCATGTTGGTGATGACCAGGTCCAATAGGTTGTCACCTCTAGTGGGAGTGTTGACCAGTTGAACCAGGGCATTTGAGTTTATAAATTATAGGAAATGTTGGGCAAGGGAGTTACTACTTGAGTATTTCTCCCAGTTAATGTTTGGGTAATTGAAATCACCCAATATGAGGGTGTTTGGCAGGACCTTTATGTTTCCCAGTGTTTCCAGAAACACGGCATGGGGATCCTAGGACATGGTGGGTGATCTGTAGCAAGCTACAATCTGAATTGCAGTTTTGCCTGTAGTTAGTTGCACGTGGATGATCTCTGAAGCTTCATACTGTGCCACTTACCTGGAGGTGCAGGTATCCTTGATGAATATGGATACGCCCCCGCCTTTTGTATTTCGGTTTGGGTTCTGTGGCCGAAATGTATGGTATGAGTTGTAGCCTGGTAGTGCTGGGGTGCTCTCTGGAGCCTTAAAGCAGGTTTCTGTTACTGCACATATATCGATTTTCTCCATACTGAGGAGTGCCTCGAGTGCCTGCATTTTGAGGTTTAGACTTCTGCCATTGAGTTGCATTACCCTCTGTTTTTTGTTACTTGTGCTATTTATGGCAGTGGGTTTGTCGTTTGAGCCTTGCCTAGGAAAGGCAATATGGGGTTGGCAAGAGCCTTGACCAGTATTCGAAAGCCTAAGGGTGACAGGTGAAAGCCGTCTCTAGCGAAGCAGCGTGGCTTGTCGAGCATGTCGTCCCAGGCGGACAGACACTGGATCCCCTGTGAATGACACCAGAAACTTAGCCAATTGTTGAAATCGAGAATTTTTTCTTTATACCATGGTATCATTCTTGGCGAGGGCAGGATGCTTCTCAGGGTCAGGGTCATACTGGCCTGGGCTACGTGATCAGAGAGCCCTTCCATGTCTGTTTTCATGTGGTCCAAGGAGGTACGGCTTAGGTCATTCACACCAACATGGATAATGACAGAGTCATATTTGTACTTGTTCTGGAGTGACCTGAGTGATTGTGTTATGTGGCGGATCCTGGCACCCAATAGGCAGCTAACAGTAACCTTCTCCTTATTCAGTCTAGTGAGTGGGATGTCAGTGTGCCTGACTATAGAATCACCTATTACTAGTATGTTGGGTATGTTATTTTGCCTTAAGGGCTGTGACTGCATGGCGCACTGGTTTTGTGAAGTATGTGTTTTATGGTTTGTGTTGGGGGGTGGAGGTTGCTTGGTTGTTTGCTTTGGAGGTCTCTGTTGGTTTTGCAGATTTTTATTTAGACCCTTCGAGTATGTTTTCATGTATTTATGTGTGTTTTTTGCCGGTGCTGGTTTAATGGGTCTATGTGAGTCATAGTGGTGTGATGCAAGTATTTCCCTTCTCCTCTTGACTGTCTGATCCAGTCTTGGGTTGAGAGAGCAGTTTGGCTGTATAATTGCATCTCTCGCATGTATTAGGGTTTGGTGGTAGGAGGAGAGGGTTGTCTGTGTACTTGAGGCAGTTGTAACATTGCCTCAAAATGCCCAGATTCACCAGTTGGACTGGAGAGTACACCTGAAACTGCCCTTTAGACATGCCTGGATAGTTACAATGAACTATTTTACTGGATGGCTGGTAAGGTCGAATAGAGAGCTTTGTCCTTCAGTACAGTACAGGAGGGTCTAGTGCTAGGGTTTATAAGTGCTTGCTATAAGTTTTGAGCAAGTGCCGGGCTGAGAAATGAAAGGCTTGAGTGCTTAAGTTGAAAGTTTGTCTAGTTCCAAGGGAAAAATTGAAGAGGAGACTTTGTGGAGCCGGGAAGTTTTACCCTAGCTAACCGGTGGTGCCCGGTGTGCAAAACCGGGCAAATGCGGTATTTATAGCATGGAAATGAAAGAGATAGAAATTAGCCCAAAATGGCCGATAAACTACTAATTTCTGGGCTGAAACCACTTCTCCAGGGACCGATAGGCTGCTCAAAGCTCCCCTCTCTCACAGGTGAACAGAAATTTCCTTCTATCCAAGTAAGGTATGGGCAAACACAGAGATTTCTAACACAGCCCTAAATTCAGCACTATTTATTTATTTATTTTATTTATTTTACATTTGTTGACCGAGCTAGTCTAGCTGGATGCATGTCAATTTTCAGTAGAGGCCCTGGGAGAAAAGCTCCACTAACAGAATAGTAAAATTAGTAAAAAAAAAAAAAAGTAGTAAAAAAACAATGCTAGTAGAGCAGCCAACAAAAATACATCAGAGGAAAATTTCTGTGCAAAGGTATTGCTAAAATGAGAGAGAAACATGTGTAGCATTGATATACAGAAGACAGAATTTGTTAAGTCATTTACATATGGGGAACTAACACTAATTATTTGAGACAAAGTTTTTTTTTTTTTTTTTTGAGTGATCGTCAACAGTAGAACAGCATAAATAGTAGGAGTTATACCCAAAAGAACAGTTGTGAAACAAGAGGCAATAAAAGTGTCAGTCAGGGTTAGTAGAAGGGCAGAGCCATTGGGAATTAAGGAAGGTTTTTAGATGCTTCTTGAAAAGGATTGTGGAGGCCAGTGATGTAAGGTCGCTTGGAAGCTTGTTCCAATTAGGACCAATTGAGTTGGAGAACAAACAGTCCCCAGTTTTGTTTTGGGATTTATGGGAGGCCGCTAGCAGCTTGGTGGCTGAACACAAGGAAGAGAGGTTTTTATAAGGGCTAATAAGAGTGCAGAGTATGGTAGTATTCATGGGGTGATAGAAGATTTTGTGGGTGATGCTAAGTTTCTGTAGCAACAGTTGATTTTGTAATTCCAGCCAACCAAGTTGTTTAAGATTTATGCAATGGTGGGTGCAAAAAGGAGCTCCTGTGGCAAATCTGCCAATGTTGTTTTATGAAGTTGCCAGTTTATTGATATTAGATTTAGATAATTTGGTAAAAATTGGTGAGGCATAGGAAGGGTAGAGAGCAGGTGTGTTTGTGCGATAGTAGCTCTAGCTGATGCAGTGAGGAAGGGTTTAAGCCTATATAGAGATCCAAGTTTTCTATTGACTGACTTGATGGTTAAGTTAATATGAGAATCGAAGTTAAGATTATGATCTATTGTAACACCTAGAAGTTTTGTGTTAGAGTCAAGTGATATTATTGTGCCATTGTTAGGTGCTATATTGAAGTCTAAAGTAGAGGATTTCTGTGTATGTGTGAATAGTAATAATTTAGTTTTTTTGGGGTTAAGGAGGCACTATTGATAGAACCAGTTTTCAGCTGCTGTAAATACTTTTTGGGTAGTAGTCTGTAGCTCAGCTGGGGATGGTGCTGAACATATCAGTGTTGTCATCTGCATATTGAATGCATGTGATTTGTGGAAGGGACATATTTAGATCATTAATAAAAATAGAGAAGAGGAGTGTTCCAAGAATGGAACCTTGTGGGACGCCCAATTTTAATGGGAAGCTGACAGGATATGTGATTGTACCAAAGAACTGCTTGCTGTCTATTTTCTAAGTAGGAATTGAATCACTGGATTGCCTGGGAGTCAAATGCCAGAGATTTAAGGATGTTTAGTAAGAGTTTGTGGTTAACCATATCAAAGGCCTTGGAGATGTCTAAGAAGAGAGCTGAGGACAGCAAGTTGTTATTACTATTTTTATTAATATGGTGTGTGAATGATAAGAGTGCAGTAGTTGTGCTGTGATATGGTCTAAAACCGTGTTGGCAGTCAGCTAGGAGATTGTTTTGGGAAAGATGGTCGAGCAATTGCTGATGAATGCATCTTTACATGATTTTAGCTAACGAAGAAAGTAGGGCTATGGGACGGAAGTTAGAGACTTTGTTAGAGTTACCCCCCTTATGTAGAGGAATAATATGAGAGACTTTCCAGAGGGATGGGATAAAGCCTTCGGTTATGGTTCGATTTATTAAAATGGAGACAGGATAGGCAAGTACTCCAGCTGCAATTTGCAGATACTCAGCTGGGAGGAGGTCAGCTGAGGGTGTACAGGGATTAAGTTTCATAAGTAGGGTGTGGATGAGACATGTTGAGACTGGTTGCAATTTGACATGCAATTTAACTTGAAAACTGGACTATACTAGCTTAGAAAGTTGGGAAACAAGTATATATATATATATATATATATATATATATATATATATATATATATATTTTTTTTTTTTTCAGAAAATAAAGCAGATAAAATAAAAAAAACACTTTAAATGCACAGAAAAGGATACTTATTGTTGTATATCGCAGATCAGAGTTGTAGTCAATGCCCCTAGTAAAAACAGATGAATAAAGTGCAATTTTATATATATATATATATATATATATATATATATATATATATATATATATATACATATAAAACAATAGAACTGATTTAAACAAGTTACCCAATTAACCAGAAAAAAGCTCAAAACTGAGCCCTGTTCCAGCAGTCTTCAATCAGACAAGTTCTAACTGCACACTCCTGCTACTAGGGAGCATGGGAACCTTCTCCAAAAAAAGATGGTCTGGATCCGTGCTCAAGTTATACAAACAAAGCTAGATTCAGCAGGCCTGAATCTGGTCTATGCTACAGCAAAGGTGCACCAATTTCAGAAAGAAACAGTTCAAATTAGCAGGCACAATAAGCCTGTGACCAGAAATTCCCAGCTCAGAAGAGCAGAATCCAGCCTCTCCTCCCACAAGAGTGCAGACCACAACCCTCTTAATGTAGAATAACTGGCCTGAAGCCCAAGTGCTTAACCCAGAACTAATACACTTTTAGAATAGCAGACACAGGGCCTTCAATCAGCAATTCCCAGCTTAGCAGGATGTAAGCTACCTGTCCTAATAATTTCCTGTCAGAATTAGTTCTCTGAAATGTTTTTGTTAAAGGACGTTATATGTAAAGGGAAAAATTGTTGCTGTAACCAGATTACATCTCTTTAAAACATGGACATGATTTCTGAGAAACATCTTAGTTATTAAAGCAGAATAGAGAAATTAATGTTGACAGCCATACATTAAGCCAAGACCTATGTGTAGTGTTATTTTGCTATGTTTCTGAAGTAACATCTGATGAGAAAAGGTTAGCGCAACACTGACACCTCCATGTTATGTATACAGCTTACACAATTAAGAGAGAGAACTATTAGATTACTACCAGAGCTGTAAAAAATATACAGTGCACATTAAAAATATATCAGTGACACTGCTTTGATAATAATGGATGATTAAGTAAGCACAGCCACATAACATATTGCAGAATGATTATAAACTGTTAGATGTTCATCGTGTTACCCTGCTGCAGTCATCACACGTGGGTTATCCTGCCGTCAGGCGGTCCCGCAGTCGGCCCAAATTCCAAAGTCTTGGTCCGGCGTCGGTTGCTGTCGCTTCTTCCCTGACGTCAGTGAGTCAGGGGTATATAAGAGGCATCCGATGCCATTTTCTTCAGTCTTTCTTGCCGCGTGGAGCCCGAAGCAGAAGCAGTTCGCAAGTGCCGGTCGGCCGACACCTGAGATTTTCGATTTGAATTTCAGTCCGAAGTCTTCAGTAAAGCTAAGTACCCCGTTGGAGAACATTTTCTTGCCTCAGTCCGATGTCAGAAAAAGTTAACAATTACATTTCTTGTGGGAAGCAAATACCTCATAAGGACTTCCATTCCTATTGTATTCCTTGCCTAGGCCCAGACCACGATGTCACAGGTTGTCGGTTTTGCGCTAGGTTTAATAAACGCACTATCAAACGCCGTTTTGACTTCACACGGCATTACTTTGGTAGGAAATTCAATTATATCATGCCGTTGGAGCAGCCGACGACTGCAATTCATAAAAAACGCAAGGATAAGGACAGGCAGCCTAGGAATAAGCCAGACCCTGAGGCCTCAGCTGGGCCTGTCGCCAGTTCTCCGGTTTTCAGTGAGGAGCCTACGCAGCCCCTGACGACCGCAGAGCTAGAACCCCAGACAGCTGCTGATTCCCAAGCGGAGTCTACTAGGCCAACACAGCCATCTACTGACACCGGAGCAGATTTAGACACCGGTGCAGAGGAAACACCTTCGGTTGCAGAAGGTGTCTTCAGACCGACTGCACTCACCATTAAATCTTATGCTAAGCTTAAAACTCCTTTAAAACCTAAGAAAACTGTTCATCAGTCTACAGATCAAGGCCCCATGCCTAAGAAACAGATGCTTAAGATGGCTGAAGATTTAATTACCCTTATCAGGGTTTCCCATCCCCCTCCTGATAAAAGACCAAGACAAGAGGAGGATTATGCATCCTCTGACCAGGTTTCCCTCTCCTCAGATTCTTCTGAGGAACAGGATTACACTTTTCCACCTTATGAGGACTCTGATGCTGAAGACTCTATTCCCTCAGCATCTCCCCCTGAAGACTACTCTTTTGTGGAAACATTACATACCATGAGGGAACATTTCCACTGGGAAGGCCAGGATTACTCAGATTCTAAGAAAAGGCTCTGAGAGTTCCTTTTATTACCCCAGCACAGACCTCTTGCTATCCCTCCTGTTTTAGATATTGTGGATGATGTCTACTTGGAGTCTAGTTTAAATCCAGACTCTCTACCTCCTGCTCCAGCCAAACTAGACAGATACAACAGAGTACCTGACTCACACAAATTCCTTTATAAAAACCCTGTAGCTGACCCAGAAACCATATCCCAGGGTCCTAAGGGAGCAAAGGCTTCTATGGCTAAAAATCCTGTGCCCTCTGAAAGCGATTCCAGAGCCCTAGATAGATGGGGAAAGAAAATGTACACCTCTGCAACTCTGGCTATGAGAGCATTAAATTGCCAGTTTCACATGTTGAAATATCAACAATTCCTGATGTCTCAGTTAAAACAAAAAAATGAGCACACACTCAGAACAGCCTGAATTCAAGGAAATGCAGGATCTGTTGCATGCAGCTGAACAGGTGAGCAAGCATACTTTACAATGCGGATTTGATTCACTGGAAGCTTCCTGTAGAGCAGCTGTTACTGGCTCAGTCATTCGTAGACATGCTTGATTAAAAGAGCAAACCCTCCCTGACCATGGTAAAGCAAAATTATTAGATGCACCTTTACAACAGGATGTATTATTTGGTGTCAAAGCAGAAGAGGTTTTAAAGAAAATGGAGGATAAGGCTAAATCTATGCAAACGGTCAAGGATTTCTTGCAGATACAACCCCCTCGCTTCAGCAGAAATTGGCCAACAAAAAATTGGTCCTTTCGAGCTTCAGACAAATCACAGAGGGGCAAATACAGATGCCCAAGGGGCAGAGGTCAGTCACAGGGCTCTTACAAACCTCACCAATGGGGTTCTGCTACCCAGAAAGGAGGAGAAGACAGGCCCCAAGCTAGCAGAAGGCAGACACAATGACTCTATCCTCAAACTACCAAGCAAATCTCTCCTGGCAAAACCCTTGGGAGGAAAATTAGCATTTTTTGCAGACAACTGGCACACCATCACAAAAGACAAATGGGTTCTAAACATTGTCTCTCAAGGATACAGATTCCACTTTCATACCTTACCAAGGATCAAAGGAATGCCAAACCTGCCACCAAATCAATGGGCAGAGGCACAAAAACAAATTACAGCTCTCATGAACATGAGAGCCATTCAACAGGTACCTACACAGGAGCAGGGGCAAGGATTTTACTCAAGACTCTTCCTAGTTCCAAGAAAGGACAAAGCATGGAGACCCATTCTGGATCTTTCAATTCTGAACACCTATCTGCAAGTACCAAAATTCAAGATGAGACTACAGCAGCTTCTTCCCATGCTGGGCAAGAATGCTTGGCTAGTCACTTTGGACCTCAAGGAGGCATACCTGCATGTCCCTATCAGACAAAATTGCAGAAGATACCGCCGCTTCATTGCAGGTTCAATGCGTTATCAATTCTCTGCACTGCCCTTTGGCTTATCTACTGCGCCCAGGGTCTTCACAAAATGCCTGGCACCAGTAATTGCATACTGCAGACAAAGAGGAATTCAAATATACCCATACCTGGACGACTGTCTTATTCAAGCAGAAAGCAAGGACATTCTTTTACAGCATCTGGCATTTGTCAAACACCTTCTAAGTTGCCTAGGGTACACAGTAAACGAAAGGAAATCAAAACTAGTTCCCTCACAAAACATAACATTCCTGGGTGCCAGCTTGAATACAATGGCCCAGATGGCTTATCTCATGCCAGACAAACAACGACAGCTGTTTCAATATTTCAAAATAATGGCAACAAAGACCCAACTCCCTGCAAGAAAAATTCTGCAGGCCTTGGGATTCATGGCATCTTGCATACTACTAATACCATTTGCAAAACTGCATATGAGGAAATTACAATGGTACCTGAAAAGTGTATGGACTCAGCACAGCCACAGCTTGGAAACAATGATTCCACTCATTCCCTGCCTTCAACAGGAGTTTCTATGGTGGGCACAGGCATGTCACCTCAACAAGGGTCAGCCTTTCACCTTACCCACAGCCAGGCAAACTATGACAACAGATGCATCAGACTATGCCTGGGGAGCACACATGGCAGGACAGTGCATTCAGGGCAAATGGACTGCAGATCATAGACACCTGCATATCAATCAAAAAGAAATGCTAGCAGTGCAGAATGCTCTAACAGCTTTCAAAGGCCTTCTACACCCAGGACAAGTACTAATAAGGACAGACAACACCACAGTTATGTGGTACATAAACAAGCAAGGGGGCACCCATTCCTACCCTCTATGCAGGCAAGCAATGACCTTGTGAACACTGCACTGTCTTACCAGGTTCAATTACAAGCACAATTCCTGCCAGGAAAGAAAAACACATTGGCAGACGACCTAAGCAGAAACATCATGGATCCACACGAATGGAAACTAGATCCACAAGTATTTGCAATGATAGCTCAAAAATGGGGACGCCCACACATAGAACTGTTTGCAAGCTCCCACAACCACCAACTTCAAAAATTTTGCACAAGGACCTTCCATCCACTAGCTTGGAAAGTGGACGCTCTCTCATTCAGTTGGAAAACATCAACAGTGTATGCCTTCCCTGCACTGCCTCTTCTAGCAAAGGTACTGCTGAAAGTCAGATTAGAGAGGCCACAAATGATTTCTGTTGCACCAGACTGGCCACGCCAAAACTGGTATCCAATTTTAAGGAACATGGCCCAAGGCCCACCATGGATTTTGCCACAAATTTCTCACCTGCTCACCCAGCGAGACAATCTGATTCTACACAGCCAGCTCAAGACTTTAAACCTGGCTGCATGGCAAATTACCTAAACAACCAGCCAACACCTTTATCCAAAGCTGTTATGGATGTCATTCTGGAGGCCAGGAGGCCCAGCACCAGGAAAACCTATTCAGACAAATGGAAAAGATTTTGCTCCTGGAACCAGGCTAAAGGCCTAAATCACCTGGAGCCGAACATTCCTCAGATTCTACAATATTTAACTGAGATGTTAAACAAAGGACTTTCCTTTTCATCTATTAAGATCCACGCCTCAGCAATTTCAGCTCATTACAGCACGGATCCTCCTTTATTTTCACATCCACTCCTAAGACAGTACCTCAGAGGGGCTAAGAACTTAAGACCGCCAAGGAGAACTCCAACACCTACTTGGGATCTCAACTTTGTCCTGGAAAAGCTTACACTGCCGCCCTTTGAACCAGCTTTTTCAACTGATTTAAAATTTCTTTCATGGAAAACTGCCCTACTACTAGCAATAACCTCAGCTAGAAGAGTCTCAGAGCTACAGGCACTAATGGCAGTGGAACCGTTCCTCATTTTTCATCAAGACAGAGTTTCTCTACGAACTAATCCTTCCTTTATGCCAAAGGTGGTATCCAGTGTGGCCCTAAACCAAACCATTCACTTTCCCACCTTCTTCCCAAATCCCCAGAACAAAGGAGAAAAACTCCTGCACTCTTTGGACATTCACAGGCAATTACGTTACTACTTGGATAAAAGTAAGGCTTTCAGAAAAACTGACCAGCTCTTTGTAGCCTATGCTACAGGATCACAAGGAAAAGCTATCTCAAAACAGACCATTTCTAAATGGATAGGACATTGCATACGTTTCTGCTACACACATCATGGGAAACCAGTACCTGCTAACATTAGGTCTCACTCCACCAGGGCTACAGCTACATCAGCAGCCTTTCTCAGGGGATTGCCAACCAAGGATATTCTGGAAGCTGCTACTTGGAGTTCAGTGCACACCTTCACCAAACACTCGCTTAAAGACTAGAGCTGGTTTTGCCACTGCAGTTTTGCAGGGCCTACTAGCTTCTTCTAACCCCTGTTTGACTCCACCTCCCCTCCTTAGCTTTGGGATTCAACCCAAGTGTGATGACTGCAGCAGGGTAACACGATGAACATAGTACAGTTTTGTACCTACCATAAATGTAGATGTTCGAGTGTTCACCCTGCTGCAGTCCAGGTTACCCTCCCTCCATCCCCTATGAACTAGCTGAACTTATCTCTACCACTTTATCTTATACTACCTCTGTGGTGTATTTGCTCGTACCTAAGGGTTTTGTTTTATTTTTATATAGCCATATGTATATATATATATATATATATATATATATATATATATATATATATATATATATATATTGCCTACCTGTTGGGGGCACCTGACATCTGGGGCAAGAAAAACTGAAGAAAATGGCGTCGGATGCCTCTTATATACCCCTGACGCACTGACGTCAGGGAAGAAGCGACAGCAACCGACGCCGGACCAAGACTTTGGAATTCGGGCCGACTGCGGGACCGCCTGACGGCAGGATAACCCAAGTGTGATGACTGCAGCAGGGTGAACACTCGAACATCTACATTTATGGTGGGTACAAAACTGTACTTTTCCTTGCATCAAAATGAAGCTACATAACACATCACAGAATGATTATAAACTGTTGGCTTCCTTACATCAAAGCACAGCCACATAACATATCACAGGGTGATATACTGTTGGTTTCTTTGCATCGGCTGTTGAATTGCTGCCATTGATCCTTTAACTTGTGTATAATTTCTTGCAGTTCTCATACTTTCGACACCCCCTTTGTTTAAATGCTATTATCGTATTTGTCTATTACCAGCTCTCACCTCTTAACTGTATGTTTCCTTCCATACTTCCCTTTCTTTTGTTAGAATCTGTTTGAATTTAATGGATTCTGTCAATCTCTTCTAATTTCTAGTTTCCTGAGTAACCCTTGCCCTCAACCAAAAAGGGTTCAAATGTCAACATAATCGAGGACAAATTTAAGAAATAATTGGGGACACTTTTAAAAATATTAGTACTGTTTACTTGAGACATTGACAGAATAAGAGAATGTGATGTATTTTCTGAAATAAAGATATCGAATCCATGTGCATCAGCAATGTATCTGCTTGAATGCCTTGTCTGTGCCGCCCCTAAAATCTCTTTAACTTAAGTCTGTCTCTCCAGCCTTTGTTCCTGAAGTTTGAAAAATGGCAGCTGTGATTCCCTTACACAAATGTGGCCTTACTTCAGACCCTGGTAACTATAGACTCTTAACTCTAAGCAAGTTTAATAAATTAGGCCATGGAAAATATCATATCAGACGTCTTAAATGTCAGCATTAAGGACAGTATTGCCTTTTACCAGTGTGTTAAGTTCTTTAAAAATGTCACCGAAGCTGTGGATGGAGGCTACGCAGTTCATACAGCTTACCTAGATCTGGACAAAGCTTTTGATAGTATCCCACACATGGGTATTGTAAATAAACTCAAAGTTCTAAACAGTGACCCTTATATTGTGACACGGATAGCAACTTGGCTGTCTGTTAGGGCACATGTACTTAAAGTAGGCAGGTATCATCTCAGAAAGCAAAAAAACTGACTATTGGTGTAAAGGTTCCATGCTGGGTATGCTGTTCAGACTACAGACCCAGTCCTTTGGTTAGTTAAGGTTACTGATGACTGTAAGCTGGCTTTGTAGTTTACACCTCTTCCTGTACTGCACTGTTTCAGAAAGGATTACACTATGACACTCACCTATTAATGATTATGGCCCCAGAATGAATGCAGAAATGTGTAGTATTCTCACATTTGAAAAAAAATATAACATTTCTGGTATCCACAATGTAGATGGTATAACTTTCCAGATCAGCTTAGTCATCTGAGATCTTTGTACCATCTAAGATAACTTTCAATTCTTTGACCACCATGTTGCAGCAGTGGTGAGGAAATTCTTCTGACTCAACTTGTATCCAAAAGCATCTAATCTGGATGTAAAGAAGTTATCATTCATATTGATTAATCAACACTCATCAGATCAATTATAGAATGCATTGCCCCTTTTGCCATGTATCTTTGAGAATACATCACAAAACTGGAATGGCCAAGTAAAATCCTGATGAAAATAAACACTGGTCTAAAGAACCCAAACAGCAAGACAGGCTTGGAACTTTATATCTATACTCTACCTGTTATATACTCCTATGCGATAACTTATATCTGGCTTTTCATGCAGTGAGGGACCCTGCCTAGCCTTCTCCATTTCCTTCATATCCTCAAAATGAATGGCTGGCTCCACAAATACCTATAAAAAGAATCTAACTCACCTTGAGCAAATGAATATAACCTATTGGTGGGTTGGATAGATTCATCTCCTGATATGCACTCTATTACTGGAATAAATTACCCAAATAAATGAAATAGAAGGATAACCTAGCTATCTTGAAGAAGAATCTTGACAAATTTATTTTGCCCTCTTCGAGGCAGGAGGTGCCACTTGAGGGCGGATGTTGGCTAAGCTTAATAATACTTGGATTGATTCTGCCTTGTACTTTCTGTGATACTACTGTGTATTAAAAAAGAAAGTCAGATCATTGTACTGCAGTACTAATTGTAATTATAGAAACATGAGTTGAGATGGTTTTAACATGTGAATATCAGTTAACGCATGACCAATTGTTTTTCCAGGAGTGTTTGGAATTCTTCAATATCCCTGAAGCTCAATCTGCCCACTATTTCCTGATGGACAAACGATGGAATCTTATCCATTACAACAAAGTAAGGTTTCTTTTCACTTATAAGTTAGATATCTGCTTTTTCTTAACCTGAAACCCTGAACAGGTATTCTAATGTTATACTAATAATTGCAAGAATTTAAACTGTATTAGTGTTATGAATTGCTAGCAGTGTACATGGAAACATGTCATGAACAAGTATATAAAACTGTGTTACTTCTGTGAATTGTTAGCAAACATGTCATGAACAAGTATATAAAACTGTGTTACTTCTGTGAATTGTTAGCAGTGTACAGTCTGATGTTGTCATTTTCATTCATTTCTCAACTGATGGGGTTTGGATCCGACACTCAGATCTGACTCAGTTGCTTCTACCAGATCATCAGATCCTAGAACTCTCAAGCTCTTCCCTTTACCCTTAATGCTCCACCAACGCAACATACCTACAATCTGGTTTACCGCTATTAGGTATCAGACGTGGATTCCTAGCTCTTGAACATTTTTTGAGTAATCATCAGATCTTTCCTTGCTCTGGTGTTGTGATTTACTTCATTTTAATATTTTACCTTTCTTCTTCCTCCCTCCAGTATTTTAGTGCTCATAGCAATATTTTCTTCCCCTTTTAGTGTTTGTTACCATTTTCAGTACTTCCCCTCTTACTATTGCTGGTATTCTTTTGTACTCTTTTGAGTACTTTTTTGACCATTGTTGGTAGCTTTCCTTCCTTCTCTTCCCTTCTCTTCTTTCATATATATATATATATATAAATATATATATATATATTTATATATATATATACATACATATAAATATATATATATATATATATATATATATATATGTATATATAAATATATATATGTGTATATATAAATAGTCTTTTTATACTGAAAGGCTGTTTTCTTTAATACTGTAGCTTCTTGCCTAAGATCTTAGTACTTGTTCTGTTACAGCTGTGTATTGTGGTAGCAGTCTTAAGATGCTGGAAAACCCTGTCTGTTTAAAAAGCATATTTAATGTGGGCATAAGATCCCAAATTCTGATGCTCACAGGGAATGTGTATATTGTTTGGGTCTGGCACACCTTGATGTTAACTATGACATTTGTTCAGGATTTAATTCTAGGGCCTTGACTGACCACAAGAACAAATTAATTTTGCAGGGTCTGTTGCCCTCTACTTCTTCCTCTTCAGTGGTTGGGGCTCAAACCTCTTCAAAAAAGTCAGACAAATTAAAAGTTGACATGCAAGCTAAAGACAAGGAGTCCTGGAAAACATCTCCAACTCGTTCCGTGACTTCAGCTCCCTCAACAGAGCATCCAGCCAAAATTCAGAAGAAGTCACATCCATCAGTCTCTGATCTGACAACTTGATAACACGGTCTTCGTAGATCCATACCCCACCGCATCCATCAAATCTCCATTCCTAGAAGGCTCGCCTCAAAGGCATTCTAGGCCTCCTTCCACAAGGTCCTCTCTTTGAAGTTCCTCAGAACACAAATACAGAAGGGGGTTCCCCCGGCTGTTTCCCTTCTGGGCCTGGGACCCAGTGTCTATCCACCTACCCTCTGGTACCTCCTCCTTTGATCCATCTTTCTGCTTCAGAGCCATCAGATCTGATATCCCCAGGGGTGTCTACTTTGGATCTGAAGAATGTTTGTTCTTCAACTCTGATGGTTCTCCCTGAGCTGACCAATGCTAAATGTTTTGGAGCTGGAGAACTCTTGGAGCCGAAGCATTGGCGCCAGATCCGGGGGCTTGGAGTCGACTCTGAAGCTTTTGGAGCTGTCCTTTCCCCTCAGAGCCTCAGCACTGGACAGCTCGGGTCCAGCTCTTTCCTCTGGTGGAGAGCTGCTAGGGTTGCCGGAGCCAGAGATCCGAGAGATTCCAGTTTCAGATCTGTGGACTTCTGTTTCTCCTAGGCACACAGCTTTAAAGGTTGTGGACAGAATTTTCTCTTTGCCTAGAGAACAGACATCCCTGGCGCCATTGGATCAGACAGCCCTGCCTCATACTGTTCTGTGTGCTGAGCCTTGACCTTCTATTCCACTGGGACAGCCAACCCAAGTAAGCCTCTAGCCAATCTCTCAGGTCATTGTTATATCTTCCAATACTTCCCCATAACACCCTGCTGAGGAAGTCCGTTGAAGTAGGACATGCAAAAGAAGGCACTTAGATTACCCCAGGAATCTCTCACAAAGAGCACTGATTTTAATAAGGGGGAGGGGTCCCCGAGATCACCACCTGATGTCTCCTTTCTTTAGCTCTTGGAACAAAAAGGTGATTGGCCTTCTGATACCCCCTCCAAGGAGAAATTGGTGTTCCTGGAGGCTTTGTGGTCTGGCCCATCTACTTCTTGGGTGACCCCTCCCCCCAGCCGGTGAGCTCATTGACTTAGTCTGTTGGCAGATGTGGAAGTAGACAGACATTTGTTAACCAATACCTAAAAGACCCTATAAAATTCATACCCCCCTAAAGACCATGTGCAGTGGTGTAAGGGAGTGCCTGTTGACACCATGGTTGTGGTTGCAGCTACAAGAAAGGAACTAGCAGAGCTCTTCTTTCCTTCCCCACCAGTAGAGAGTCTATGGCATTGGACAGATCTGGAAAGTGTATTTATGCTTCAGCAACCTTTGCTCTTAGGTTGCTTAATTACTTGGCATACTTTATGAGAATGCAAAGAGAACTGATGAAGGAGCTTACCAAATCACTTTCTGGGTTCATGTCCTCTGAGGATGGAAACAGAATTTCCTTACAGCTGGCCACCTGATGGATCTTCTGTGTTTGGCCTCAAGGTTAAGGACACAGTCTGCAGGTGTTAGCAAGATGGAAAGTCCCTGTCTACTGTGGGAGAACATTTTCCTTCCCTTCAAAGACCCTTCTGTAGGAACCAGTAAGGTGGCAGAAAGATATGGTTTAAGAGATCCCAGGGTCCTTTCCAGGATTCAAGTGGCGATACTTCCCTCAGGGGAAGAGGGGGGAACTCAACTGGAAGACTCCATCTACATGACAGAGGTAACCCGCACAACCAGGGTTCTAGAGAGTCTTTCTCAGATAAGCTCTGTCAGCGCTTCTGAAGGGAGGCTGACTGTCCCACTGTGGAGGCAGTCGGGGGCCGTTTATCCCTGCAGCAGAGAGACTGGTTATCTGTCACAAAAAAATTTTGAGTGCAGATGGTTTTATCCAGAGGTTATACCATACCATTTTCTCTAGCCTGTCCCACAGTTCTGAAGAAAATCCTTGATGTTCCACCCAGCTAAAGGGAAGCAGCATTTCTTGGAGTAAAGAAGATGGTAGAAAATAAAAGAGTCATCCAAGAGGTCCCATCTGGAACTTACTCAAGATTCTTCTTAGTGCCAAAAAAGACCGGGGACTTGAGACCAGTTCTGGATCTCAGCAAGTTAAATCAATTCGTTCAGTAAACAAAGTTTTGGATGGTCACTGTTCAGTCCATTTTGCATCTGTTGCAAAAGGATGGTTGGATGCGCTTGATAGACCTTTAGGCTGTTTACTATCACATCAAAATAATGAGGTGCTCCAGGAGATACCAACATTTCCATCTGGGAGACGATCATTACCAGTTCAGAGCACTGCTCTTTGGTCTCACCACAGCCCCCAGGGTGTTCACCAAATGTATGACAGTGGTAGCAGCTCATTTGAGACTGCTGGGATTCTGTGTGTTTCCATATCTAGATGACTATCTCCTTACTGCCACATCCAGGCATCGACTACTACAGACAAGAAAGTACTTGATCCACTTGTGTTCTCATCTGGGAATAACAGTCAGTTACAACAAGTCTCAACTCACACCAGCACAATCTGGAGTTCATAGGTGCTCGTTTGGACATAGTCATTCAGATAGCCTCTCTTCCCTCCACTCGAATAAGCATTATGCAGTCTCAAGTGAAGAAAGGGATCCAGAATTCATTGCTTCCAGGCCAACTGATACTACAGACTTTGGGTTCCATGGCAGCAACTATCACCCTTGTTCCATTGGCCAGGTTCCATATGAGAATCCTTCAGTGGACTGCATCAACTCAATGGTCCATTCTTCAACATCCATTAGCATGCAGAAGATATCTTCTATGGTGGATTCATTCAAACCAGCTCCACAAAGGCCCTTCCCTTTTTCCTTCACCTTCCAAAGGCCACGGTGAACATGGATGCCTCCCAGCTTGGGGGGGTCACTACTTGGAAAGGGCAGACCAAGGTATGTGGTCCCCCAAGAGGCCAAGACACATATTCTATATCCTGGAGAGTGTTGCTGGCCTTTCAAGACACTCTCCCCTCTGTGACAGTTGCGATACAGACAGGCAGTTTGTCTGTAATCTGGTACATCAACAAACACAACAGGGGAACCAGATCTTACTCTCTTGTCGAGAAGCTATGAGAGTATGGCAGTGAGCGATCTCTTCCAGTCGCTTACTAATAGCAACACACATCCTGGGGGGAGTCCAGCATGACTGCAGACAAACTAAGCAGGTCAGTTCTGATGCCGCACAACTGGTCTGTTCACACCAATGTAATGGAGAAATATTTCTAACCAAGGAGAAAAATGTTACTGTTTTATCTGAAGAAGTTTTGCATTTATTAAAATAAAAGCTCCAAAACCAAATGTTTCAACAACTTTTGAGTGTTTGTTGAGATTATCTCCTGCTGGAAAGGCAAATTGGAGCCTCTGCAGTAATGTATTTTTCTTCTTGGTTTGTAAACTTTGTTTTGGAGGAGAAAATTTTCTTTCAGTAGGGCCAGCCATGCTTCGTTGCCTCTCCCCTCAGTAAGAAGGGCAACAGTTCGTTTGCCCTGATATTCCCATCAGGGGGAGTCATCAAGAGAGGCTCTTGTTCACTATTTTCCCTTTGGTGTCCTGTATGCTGTTCCACCTTTACCACCAATTCCCAAATTTCTTCAGAAAGAAGTTCGGTTGAAGCACAGTTATCCTCACCCTTTTGGCCTCATCAGATTTGGTTTCTTTTCCTCTGGCTTCATCTTCTATATCCACCCTGAATTCTCTATCCAGCTCTGGAACTACTGTCTCAATTGACAGGCATGACTCACCTTGACATATCAGGCTTCAAACTGACCGCATGATTTCTCCAGTTCCACTGATTGCTAGACAGCCCAGGCTCTCTTTCCCAACCCGTCATATTCTGCTACCTTCCCACAAGGCTTCTACTAGAAAGACTTACAAGACTAAATGGAAAATGTTTGTCTTCTGGGTGCTTAGCTAAGATCGGGACCCTTTTTCAGCACCTATATCAGCAGTCCTTGAATTTATAGCTTCAATCTTTAATGAAGGAGCTAGTCTTTCAAGTATTAGAATTCAGTTATTTGCCATTTCTGATTTTCTTATGGTTGAAAATAACTTTACATTACCTGTTCTAAATTATGCAAGCCCTTTCTCAAGGGAACATTTTTGTTCAGACCTTGTTTAAGAGATCATACACCCCCCTGGGATTTAAATATAATGCTTCAGGCTGTATCTCAGTCTCCCTTTTCAACTTCAGCCAAAGCTGACTTAAAATTTTTATCTTGGTAAAACTATTCTTCTCTGGCTATTATATCAGCTAAAAGAGTATCTGAACTCCAGACTGTCTTGAAAGCCTCCTTACCTATTTTTTTTACAAAGACAGTGATGTTATGTAGTCCTATCTCGCTGTAATTCTTGCTAGATGGGTTCAGAGCCGATACTAAAGCTCAAGAGATTTTACTGGCTCGAGGCTAACACTTATCCCATGGTGCCTCGTGGCAATTACCTAGATCTTGTTTGCCGCTAAAGCTTTGAGGTTGTCTCCTTACTGGCTCGTTGGCTAAGTAATAGATTTATTTACTAAATCTTGTCCTTTTCCAACTTTTTTCTTCTTTTTTACATCCTTTATTAGTGTTATCTTATTGTGTGACTGTTCTGAGAGTTTTGACCCCTATTTTTCCCCATAGGATTGTATGGCCCATTTAAGTTAGAGGGCCGTAGTTCCCCGTTTAAGTTAGAGGGCCTTTCCTCCCTGTGTGCGTGTTTAAAAAAAAAAAAAAAACTTTACAATATACGATAGACTCTTCTTTTCTATCTTTACTATCTTAGTTGTTATTGTTACCTTAGTAGAGAGTAGTTTAGTTAGTATTGTTGTCTTCTCTAGCTAGACTATAGTTTTCTGTTAGAATGTCTAAAGAAAAGGACAGAGTACATAAGGACCATTGCCCTTCCGGGTTTAAAAAATGTGATAGATGCTCAGAAAACATGTCTTTGACAGATGGTCACACCAGTTGCGTGTACTGTTTAGGTGAAGCTCATTTGCAACAGCCCTGTACCTTTTGCCATGCGTTCAGTACCAGGGTCTTGAATGAGAGAAAATGTAAACTCATTGATAGGGGTCTTATGACTAGTTCCTTCCAGGAACATCTGGAACTTGGTCAGGCAGCTCCTAAGACTTCAAAACATAAATCTTCTGCCCCAGTTTCAGAGCCATCAAAAAAGACCAAAGCGTTGGAGCCAAGGAATTCTGGCTCTGATTCAGTTTCTTCCACATCAGTGCCATCGGTCTCCTCGGTGCCGAGACAACCTTCGGTACCGAGACAATTACCTGATACTGACCCTGTGTCACCTACTTTGAGATCTCCTATTTTGGAGAGGAGGAGATCTCCTTCTGTCTCCAACCGATTCTCCAGGACACTCTCAGGTGAGGACATTGAGCAGGTGGTGAAGAGATTGCTCTCAAATCCAGCTCTGGCAAAGAAATTGGCCCCTCCGGACCCAAAGGCCTCGGAACCGACCCTTTTGCAAACCACTGCTCCTCCTCTGACTGCTTCACTCTCGGAGCCAATCATTCCAGGTTCTTCAGTCTTGGATCCGTTGGTTCCGGGGATCCTCCCTGCTTCCTCGGAACTGATTACTCTATCCTCAGTGGCTCATTCTGGAGCCAAGGGATCTGGGACCTGGCGTTCTCGAGTCAACTCCGAGGGGGACAGTCACCCTGGGTTTTTTTCGGAACTGATCCAACCTCTCGGTGCCTCTGCTTGACTCAGCTCAACTCCCACATCTGCTTCGGAGCCTTTGGCCCTGCCTAGGAGCCGACCATCCGTCTCCTCGGAGCAGAGGTCTTCTTCGGAGTTGGGGGGAAAGGATTTCGAAGCAATAGAGAAGGCTTTATCCTCTGCAAAAGCAATACCTTTGGAACCTGTGTTCCACCTGCAGCAGGCAGCAGTCTCTTCTCCCCTGCCACCCCTACAGGATAGGGAACCAGAGACTCAAGCAACCCCCATTGGAGGTGCCCTCTTCCGAGACCTCCCCAGATTATCCCACTGGAGAGCTCCCTTGGAAGAGACTGTGTAAGAGGAAGCATGCTGACTCACCTGAGTCTGTCACTTCTGACACTGATTTGGAGGAATCAGAAGGGTCCCCTAGATCCCCCTCTGAGGATGTCTCCTTTTCTGACATCCTAGAAATCCTCAGACAGAGGGGTGACTGGAAGTCCTCTAACCCTACTGAGGATGAATCAGTGTATCTTGAGGCCTTTGGTTCCCGACCTTCCAGCTCCTGGGTTACACCGCCTTATGACCAATTCTTAGGGGTCATATCGCGAAAAGCGTAGACCTCCCCAGACTCAGTGGAGCCCGTCCCGAGGAGGCCAAATAAATTCATGATGGCACCTGAAGATAAGTCTTTTCTTACCAAAGGAGTTCCAGTTGATGCTATGGTGGTAGCAGCGGCCACCAAGAAGAAGTTGTCTGAAACATCTTCTAATATCTGTCCTTCTAAGAAGGAGTCTAAGACGATGGATAGGTATGGGAAGCGTACCTTCTCTTCAGCGGCATTTACTCTAAGATCGCTGAATTACCTTACCCATTTTACTCATCTTCAGAGGGATCTCCAGAAGGAGTTGGGAGATACCCTTCAGGGATCAGTAGCTCTGGGATCCATGGATAAGGTTTCTGCACAGCTCTCCACCCTTACATCGATAGCTAACTTTTCCATGAGACTGATATCGTATGCAGCAGATGGAGTGAGTAGGGCAGCCTCGGAGCCAATCATTCCAGGTTGTGTCTTTGTAATTTCACAGAATCCTTTGTCTTTCTTCACCAATGTCCCCTTTGATGGCTCATCTCTTTTTGGTCCTCAGGTGAAAGAGACTTTGACCAGGTGCGAGCAGGAAGGGAAATCCTTATCTGCTGTCGGTGTCTGTTTCTCCCTCCCATCTAGACCTTATCCCAAGGCTAATACAGGAGGGAAAATGTGGTTCCGTAAATCCCAAAAAGGTTTCCCTCGGGCACAAGGTCAACCCTCCCCTAGAGGCAGAGGGGGAGGATATAATGGAAGACGCCGTTCTCACGGCAGAGGAGGTCCACAACACCAAGGAGGTAGAGAAACCTTCTATGATCGTCACTTTCATCGCCCCTGAGGGGTTGCCCGACTGTCCGTCTCTGGAGGCAGTCGGGGTCGTCTATTGCTGTACCCAAGCACCTGGCTAAACATTTTGCAAGATCATTGAGTACACACCATTATATCCAAAGGTTATCTGATCCCCTTTGTTTCCGACCCCCCAGCAAATTGGTCTCTACAAGATGTGCCACCCATTCAACTAGACCGTGCAACATCAGAGGTCATCTCGTTGCTGCAAAAAAGAGTTATCCAAGAAGTCCCCACAGAGCAAATAGGATCCGGAACTTACTCTTGATTTTTTTTAGTTCCAAATAAGACAGGGGACTGGAGATCAATTCTAGATCTCAGCAGACTCAACAAGTCCGTAAAGAAATCGAATGATCACTTTGCAGTCCATATTCCCCTTTATTGGGAAAGACAATTGGATGTGCTCAGTAGATCTTCAGGATGCGTACTACCACATCAAAATGGACAGGCACTCCAGGAGACACTTACACTTCTGGCTGGGAGCCAGTCATTTTCAGTTCTGAACACTGCCCTTTGGTCTCACTACAGCCCCCAGAGTGTTCACCAAATGCATGGCAGTGGTAACGGCTCACCTGAGACGTCAAGGATTCCAGGTGTTTCTGTACCTAGACGACTGAATCCTCACTGCTACCACCAAGCATCAACTCATTAAAACCAGGGATGAGACTCTATCCTTGTGCACCAGTTTAGGCATCACAGTCAACCTAAAAAAATCAGCCTTATCTCCTTCGCAGCACATTGTATTTTTAGGCTCAGAAATAGACACAACCACCATGTCAGCAAGACTAACACCAGAAAGAGTGGAGTCTCTACGCAACCAAGTCAGATCCTTGCTAAACAGTCACAAAGTTCAGGCCAGGGTAGTCCTTTAGGTCCTATGGACTATGGCTTCCTCCATTCTATTAGTTCCTCTAGCTTGTCTACACATGAGAGTACTTCAGTGGCTACTATTTGCCCAATGGTCGATGCAGGATCTTCCCTTGTCTCATCAGATTCTCATCACAAACACCTGCAAGAAGGATCTGACATGGTGGTTGCAAACATAACAACTTCTCTTAGGTCATCCATTTGTTCCTCCCCAAGAGAAAGCAGTTTTGACCACGGACGCTTCCCAGATAGGGTGGGGGGACATTATCTGGGAATGATGGTCCAAGGTACTTGGCAGAACCGTGAGAACTACTTGCACATCAATGTTCTGGAGACGAGAGCAGTGCTATATGCGTTGCAAGCACTTCACAGCTCTCTTCCCACTGGGACAATTGTGATCCAGTCAGACAACATGTCTGTCATGTGGTACATAAACAAGCAAGGGGGAGCCAAATCTTACTCGCTTTGCCGAGAGGTCTTAATAGTTTGGAAATGGATGATGGACACTCACCATTTTCCAATAACAATGGACATCCGGAGAAATACAATGTGATAGCAGACAAACTCAACCGAGCAAATCTGATGCTTCACGAGTGGTCCCTGAATGCAGAAGTTGCGAAAGAGATCTTTCACAGATGGGACCAACCTTGCTGCGACCTATTTGCCACACACCTGAACACCAAATGCAGCAGCTACCTTGCCCTAATTCCCCATCATGGGATGTCACCCAGGGATGCTCTAGTCCACGATTGGCCCCCGGGACTTCTTTATGCCTTCCCACCTTTTCCCCTCATCCCAAAGGTAATACAGAAAGCAAAACAGTTGTGGAGTACCCTGATCCTCATTGCTCCTTACTGGCTTCGACAAGTATGGCTTCCCTTCCTGTGGCCTTATCTTTTAGAGGAACCATGGATTCTGGAACCATCTCCAGACCTCCTGATTCATCAGTCGGGGCAGTTTCACCCCTCCATCCACACCCTCAAATTGACAGCATGGCTGCTCCAGTTCCCTCTCCCCTTCAGTCAAACACATTCTGATTTCATCCCATAAGCCTTCCACTCGGAAGTTATACTCCAGCAAATGGAAAAAGTTCTCTATTTGGGCTATAAACCAAGGCTTAGATCCCTATACAGCTCCTGTAGAATCTATTTTGTCCTTCCTTGCATCCATTTTTCATGAAGAAGCTGCAGCCGCTACAGTCAGATTTCAGTTAGCTGCCATTTCTAATTTCCATTTTGGCTGCATGGGAAATCCCATCATGTCATACTCTTTGTGCAAAACCTTTTTGAAGGGAGTTCTCCTTCTCAGGCCTCCGATCAAACAACCATCGGAACCCTGTGACCTGAACTTAGTTCTCACATCATTAATGCCTGCACCCTTTGAGCCCTCTTTTTCATCGGATCTGAAATTGTTATCTTGGAAAACACTATTCTTAGTAGCCATAACCTCTGCTAGGAGAGTCTCAGAACTGCAAGCCCTTACCATTCAACCTCCTATCATTATTTTCCACAAGGATAGAGTCTCACTCAGGACAAACCCTTCCTTTCTTCCCAAGGTATGCTCAGAGCATAATCTCAGCACTGCTATTGAGCTACCAGTGTTTTTTTTCCAAATCATTCTAATAAATCTGAGTACAGACTACACCAATTAGATGTTCACAGAATTCTCAGGTTTTATTTACACAGGACTAAAGAATTCAGAAAATCAGATCAATTATTTGTTTCCTTTTTTGGATAAAAATAAGGGCTTGCCTGTTTCTAAGGTTACTCTTTCAAAATGGCTTTCAGATTACATTTCCTTTGCTTATCAAACTGCTGGCAAACAATTACCCAACAAAGTAAAAGGCCATTCTACTAGGACAGTATCTACTTCATGTGCCTTTAGATCTAGTCTCCCAATTGGTACTATTTGTGCAGCAGCTACTTGAGCAAGACCACATACATTTGTCACTCATTACAAATTGGATTTGGCCTCCCGGGACAGGTCATCTGTTGGGTCCACTGTGCTGAAGAGTCTCTTCACTTGAGCCACAAGGGATAAAGGTGCTAGGGACGCTGTCCCATCCAGCAAGAATTACGGTGAGATAGGACTACATAACATAAAGAAGTTATGTACTTACCATAACGTTCCATGTTTGTAGTCCATCTTGCCTACATTCTTGCGTCCCTCCCTCCTATCCCCTTCCTGTTCCTGGAGGATCTGGTAGACTATACTTGTGTTGTCTGACCTGGTTGTTGTTGTTGTCCACCTGGCATGGGTAATGTTACATAATTTTTTTGTCTGTATGTACACAGTTTTTGATAGTTTCATAACTTTTAGGTACTTATTGCTTCCTTGCAAACAAGATCTCGGGAATTGCCATGAGGCACCATGGGATAGGGGTTAGCTTCGAGTCAGTAAAAGCTCACGAGTTTTAGTATCGGCCAAGTCGGAGTCGAATATCAGCTCCAAACCCATCCAGCAAGAATGTAGGCGAGATGGACTACAAACATGGAATGTTATGGTAAGTACATAACGTCTTTTTTCATTGTGAAGTAACCTGTCTTTTTTTTACCTGAGGTGGCTTCTGAGTAGAATATTAACCAGATCATTAATCTCCCAGTTTTCTTTCCAAATTTTTCAAACAACAGAGAGTACGTTACTTCTGTTGGATGTGCATAGACAACTTAATTTCTGCCTTCATAGAACTAAAGACTAGGAAATCCGAACAGTTATTTGTTTCCTTTTCTCCTACCAGATTGGGCAATCCAGTATCTAAAATTACATTGGCCAAATGTTTGAATGATTGTATAACCTTTGTCTGTAGTAAATTGGGATTAGCTTTACTAAAACCTCCTAGGGCCCATTCCACAAGATCTGTGGCGGTTTTCTTCAGCTTTCTGGTCTAGGGCATCTTTAGATAATATTTGTGCAGCTGCAGCTTGGGCTGATCCCCGCACTTTCATTGATCATTACAAATTGGATTTGATTTTTAGGAACAGAGCAGCATTTAGTGCAGCAATGCTCTGGAATATCCTTCCTTATGGCCCCCCCCCCCCCGGGTACTCTGTCCCATTAGTTGAGGAATGAATAAAAATGACAATATCAGATTAAAAGGTTATGTACTCACCATAATGTTCCATCTGTGTTGTCTGTTTTCATTCTTCTTCAACTCCCTGCCCTTCCTTTCTGCCTTCTCGAGAGACCTAAAAGTTGTATAGGAACCTCTAGTCCTTTTCTTAAACTCCAGCTTTCCTTTTCTGTTCTGCCTCTGGTATTTCTATTGTAGGTTATCCCTTTATATCTGGGAGCAGCAAACTCGATCTGAGGTGTGTTAGGTTGATGGGGCATTATGAGTAAAGGGAAGATCTCGAGAGTTTTAGGATCCGATCTGGTAGAAGAGTCCGATCACAGATCCAAACCCCATCAGGTGAGGAAGAATGAAAATGGACAACACAGATAGAATGTTATGGTGAGTACAAAAAGCTTTTTTATTACATGAAGCATTTTATCTCTGTAAATCTTAAAAACAGTGCTTTTGCCATGCATCTCTTTCTGCTATGTATGACCTTAATTACTATGAGATGTAAAATACCTCTGTCACAATCATTTCAAAATTATCTGTATAATTAGCCATTTAATTATCTCTGTAACAGACTGTACAGTTGTGCTCAGGTCGTGGCTTAAAAGGGTCCAGTTCACTTAACTGGATAATAAAGCAAAAATAAAATCATAAATAATGTTTGTTTTTCTTTTCTGTCATGTAGTTCCAGCATCAGATGCAAAGCAGTAGAAATATTTTTTTTCTTCTGTTACCAGTAGATCCCTGGGTCAAATACTAAGTTTCAGTAATAATATGCATTCATAAACTGAAGAAAATGCTGTTACAGGCATTGCATAAGGACATTCGGTGAAAATTGAAAGTTTGAGGATCATCAAGGTTATTTATATATATATATATATATATATATATATATGTGTGTGTATAGGGGTATTTTTTACCATTTATTTTTACTGCAGTTATGTTCTCATCATGTAAAGTGGATTTTTCTGAGTCTAAAGTAGTTTCTACTTTAGTTACTTCATTGGAACCATGTTTATTAAGTATAGTAATCTTGTGTTTGTATTTACTGTAGGCTAACCAGCTGTCCACTTCCAGATTCCATGTCATTTGACCTAGCCTTCTGATGGTGTAATTATCATGAACAGTTTGACACTTTAGTGGATAGGTGTATTTTGTCGTCTGTAGCTGATTTCAACACATAAATGGCAAATATAACTTGCTTATGCTTAATAAGCATAGTTCCATGAAGTAACTGAGGTAAAAACGATTTATTTTAGAATCCGAAAGGTTACTCTACATGAGGAAAGCATACTTACAACAAAAACAAAATAGTAAAAAAAAAAAAAAAATTGTACATGATCTTTAAAGGGAATTCCTAGAACTGCAAAACTTTTAAGTGCAGCTGGAAAATTATACTAACTATGACATTGCTGTATTTCAAAGAATTTTCCTTCACTGACTATCATTGATCTCAGAGTTGGTATATAAGTAGCAAGGGCTGAGGTGCATAGCATATCCATTGTGCAGGGGGACTTCAACCTGTGCAAAAATGCTTTAAAGGTATAAAAGTTTCAGAATTTTTTTTTTTCAATTGATTGCTGTGTAATTTTCAAAGGTATTGGGATTAACAGAATTGCATCATGTTCTTCATTCTCACTGCTGCAGTAGCCTATAGGTTGTATCCTGCCAAGGACACAGAAAATGAGCTACTTCTAAAATCTTTCATTGCCCCCCTTACTGTCACTCTGGCTGCTTTTAGGCTGAACCCATTTTGGAGGAAACTATATAAACAGCCAGACTGACTAAAAACGTTCAGCACTTTCTTACTGCCTCATGCAGATGAATATCTGAGGTTCTTCAGGATCATAAGTTAGCCTAACGCTTCCTGTCATACAAGACCCCTTTGGGGAACATTTCCACAATATTTTTCATTAATATATATATTTCTATTTATTACTTAATTTCTGTTAAGTTAAGAATACTAGATTTTCAGGAACATTGACCAGATGTTCCTCTTAATACCGTATTTACTGTCTAACAATTGCTTTCTAGTTGTTAAGGTGTCTTTTTAAGCTATAGGGATTTATTTTAATCAGTTTTTAACATGTATTTCTGAATTTATTTTGCAGAAAGTTTACTTTTTGAGCAGAAACTGTGCGTTTATTTAATGTTTATGTACTCTTCATTTGAAGTACATTGTGTGCTGCTTGTGTTATTTTTTTGTGGGGTGATTGAAACATTTAGAAGAGTTGTGTGCTGCTTAAGTTTACCAAGTGACAACTTTCCTTCTGAGTGACCCCTTCTATTGCAGCTTACTAGCAATAAGACTTGTTCCTTGGCTATAGCATGATTACTTATCTCAGTCTTGCTTTTCCTTCCTCCAACATGCATAACAGGAAAAAGCAGTTAAGCTTTGAGTCTGTGGTTTTAGTGCAGGCTCAGTCAGTGCCTTAGCTGCTGGTAGGTGACTCTGCAGTGACTATTGCTGGATCCTCAGACCACTTGCCGGTTTTCTTGAGTCCCTCTGGTGTAGCCTTCCTGGCTGCTATGGACTGAGGGCCAGTTGTCTTCAGCTCTTCCAGAGTCTGATGCGAATGTGAGTTCCATTCATTTTAGGTGCTGAAGGCACCCAGGGATGGCCTTCATGGGCTGGCTGAAGATAAGATCTTTTGCTTGGGATGATATCCCTTCTCCTTTTCGATCTTCAAACGATGTCCCTGGAAAGAAGAAGCAGAACATTAATCATTGTGACCATAAAGTAATGTTTTTTGTTGCTAAAATGATGCCATTACCTTAGCTGAAAATTATGTTATTACCTTAGCTAGCAACTTGTTGCAGACTTTTAATCCTCGGTGTGTAAAGATTATGCCTGTTCAGGGAATTCTGGTATTGACGGAGATAAGTTTATTTCTCCTGGCCAAAAACTCCATAGCACAAAACTCTGACCCTGTTGACAGTGAGTCTGAATTTGAACATATGGAGACTTTCTCCTTTTCTGAGATTGACTTCAGACTTAAGGATGTGTTTGCTTGGGAACAGGTGGATAGTCCCCCTGAACTGGGCAGATATTATGATTTATTAGAACAATAAGCCACGCATACCTTGGAGAATGCTCTTAATGCTGCCTGCAATCCTCAGCCATCAGTACCAAAAAAAGGCAGATAAATTGTATTAAGTTTCTCAAGCTTGCATATATTTTTCTCATTTTAATGCAGATCTTGCAGCTATCTGTTCTACTGATCCTAATGTGAACAGGTGTCTTACCACCCCTAACCCAGTTCCTAGGGACAGAGAGGGTAAACTTCTGGACAGACTGTGAAAGAAATTATTTTCTTCCTCTACTTTAGCCTTCAGAATTCTGAATTACCATATCTAGAAGCTTATGCTTAAATGTACTAGTAGTCTGGGATCATGTTTTGCTTCCCATTGCTTTGAAGTGAGGTCTTATTTGAATCAGATTGTGGCTAATCTGTCTCAGGTTTGTAAGCATGCTTAAAAAGTGTGTATTATTGTGCTAATACTGTCTCCAGGGCTTCTGCTGCAGCAACAATCTTGAAAAGATTTGTCTGGGTAAGTAACCAGAATTTTTCAGATGATTTAGTCAGAAATCCTGAACTGTGCTCTAGATAGTAAGGTTTTATTTGACCTTCTGCTATGCAGATGCTCAAACATTGGGATGAGAGAGATAAATTAATGCATGAAGTTTCTTGGATTTTTCAGGTCCCCAAGTACTTTTTTTCCAAATCGTCTGCTCCCTTTAAAAGACAATACAAACAAGGAGTGCCTTGTGCTAACATATACATAAGACGATATGGCAGGAGGGAGCTAATGAAATCCCCAAAAAGAAAGGTGTCTTTTTAAAAAAGATTCAGGTACCTTCCTCAGAATGATTGTGCCACAAACCAGATCACTTTCCCCTCTTCTTCTGTCCCAGCATTTCTTCCTTTTTCAAAGAAACTGACTCTAAATACTCCTTTTTAGCAACAGCTAGTTTCAGACAAATTGGCTGTGAATGTGATTCATGAGGGTGCAGTTGGCTATGGATAGAAAAGCCTCCTACTTTCAGGGAAATCAGCCCACACCACACCCTCCCAGTCAAACAGAATTGCTTCCTGTAATGTTCCAACACATGTTAGATACAGGGAACATATAGAGCATGTTCCTGCAGATCAAATATGAAAGGGCTTTTATTACAGAATGTTTTTGATTCCAGAAAAAGAGTACTCTTGGAGACTAATTTTTGATATTTTTGTAAAATTTCCAAAGTTCAGTATGTCGACTCTTCAAATCTCAAATCAGAGCTTTATGGTAACTTAAGACCTCAAAGATGCTTACCATCACATTCCAATAGCAAGCAACTTCAAGACATTTCCAAGATTTTGTGTGTTTGAGTCACGTTATCAGTTCTCTTCTGTTTCTTTCGTGCTGTCCACTGCACCCAGGGTGTTACAAGTGTCTATCCCCAGTAGTGGCCCACTGCAGATCACAGGGTATCCACATATATCATTATTTAAATGACTTGATTATTTGTGTAAAGTCTTCCCAGTTGTCAGGAGTCTTTAACAAAGGTTTGGTCCCTCCTAGAACATATGGGATTCTGGATAAGTTTGCAAAAATCATCGCTCATTCTATCACACAGGATTGTGTTTCTAGGTTCCTAATAGATACTGCATCTCAAAAGGCTTTTCTTCTTCAAAGACAAGGGAGCCATCTTGTTTTTTTTTTATTACTGGTGCTTAGATATTTGTATGAGTTACTATCTTTTGGCCTTTCTTATGCATCTGTCTAAGGTACATCTTGTGGCTATTTCAGCATGTCTGCCCATGGATTCTCCTCTTCTCTGTTTATTGTTAGTTTTTTTTAAAAGAGGTTTACACTTAAGACCTCTTGGAGGACAAAGTTCCTTCTTCTTGGGATTTTAACTTTGTATTAGAAGAACTGTCACTTTTTTAACCTGCCTTTCAAGCTGATTTAAGTTTCATTACCTGGAAACTGCTCTTTTTATTGCCGTGACATCTGCAAGAAGAGTGTCTGAGTTGCAAGCATTCATGGTGGGATAGCCCTATGTGATTTTCCATAGAGAGAGGGTCACTCTGAGCACAAACCCCTCATTCATGCCCAAGGTTGTTTGAGTTCACAATGAATCAAGAGATCAGTTTCTCTTATTTCTGTCCAGAACCTTAAAATGGGAGAAAAGATTCTACACAGTCTGGATGTGCACAAGCAACTCACTATTGTGACAGAACTTAAGCTCATTCGGAAAGCAAACAAACTATTTATTTCATATTCTGGAACTAAGAAAGGTCAATGTATGCCTAAGCAGACTATTTCCAGATGGTTGGCCTCTGCTCATAGTTTTTATTACTTTCACCATGGAAAATCCATTCTAGACAGTGGTAAGGCACATTCTACTAGGTCGTAGCTTCTGTGATTGCAAACTGGAAAGGGGTACACTCTAGAGATAATCAAATGGTCCTCCATCCATACATTTACAAAGTAATGCAAGCTGGATTCCTTTTCCAGGTCCAATGCAGGCTTTGCTAGGACAATTCTACTGGGGCTCCTGGACCGTTATCCTTCCCCCTACTTCCAGGTTGAATAAGCTGTAGTGGTCTACCCATAGGCTGCTACAGCAGTGAAAATGATGAAGAAACTACGGGTGTGTAAGTTGCAGTTACCATCACAGCAGAACTCATTGAGAACAATCCCCACACACGTGTGTGTGTGTGTGTGTGTGTGTGTGTGTGTGTGTGTGTGTGTGTGTGTGTGTGTGTGTGTGGTGTGTGTGTAACTATATATGTATGTGTGTTCACCACACCAGACCAGAGACTAATTTTGGCATAATGGTTAAAGTCTTCGCCTTCCATGCACAAGGTACAAGATTCGATCCTGATCTCCAACCAATGCCTGTTTGGAGTTTGCATGATGTTCTTCATGTTTCACTGTTGCAGTCATCACATTTGGGTTATCTGCCTGCAGGTAGCCCTCAGCCGGCCTGAATACCAGAGTCTTCGGATTTCTGCGTTGGATGCTGTCGCTTCTTCCTTGACGTCAGGTTGTCAGGGGTATAAAACATGCAGCCGACGCCATTACATCAGTCTTTCTTGCCGTGCGGTGCCAGAAGCAGTTCACAAGTGCCAGTCGGCCGACTTCTGAAATTTTCGTTTTCGAGTTTCAGACCCAAAGGCTTCAAAAAAGCTTAGTACTCCATTGGGGATCCTTTTTCTTGCTCTAACCGATATCAGTAAAAGTTAACAATTGTCTTACCTGTGGAAAGCAAATACCTCATAGAGATTTTCATTCCTACTGCATCCCTTGTTTAGGCCCAGACCACGAAGTTCTCATTGTCGGTTTTTTGCCTTGTTCAACACCCGAACTATTCGTCGTCGGGCTATTTTTGCAACTAATTACTTTTGTACTCATTCTGTGTACTTCATAATGGCTTCGTCAAGCCATCTGACTACCGATATTCCAAAAAAAGTAAGGATAAAGACAGAGACAGACCGCATAGGTCCAAAACTGCCAACAACTCTTCCGTTAAGCTAGTTGCCAGTCCGCCGATACTCAGTGAGGCGCTTTCGCTGCCACTGATACCTGCTCCTTCTGATTCGCAGGCCTCTAAAAAGACCCATTCGAAGTTCAGTATGCCACAAGATGCTTCTTCTATTATGGAACCTGCAGATGTCTCTACCTTGGATGGGTCTGGAGCCGCTGTGCAGGCATCGGCTTCTGAGGGTGTATTCAGGCCTACAGATATTAAACTGACGCCATCATTTTCATCCAGGCCAAAAACTCGCACCACACCTAGAAAACTGATGACAAAACCGCAGACTCAGTACCACATGCCTAAAAACAAATGCTTAGAATGGCTGAAGACCTTATTACCTTAATTAGGGGAAGCCAGCCTTCCCCCTCTAAGGGACCTAGAACTGATTTTCTTTCTGATTCTTCTGATCAGGAATCTGATATTTCTGCTCCTTCTGATTACCAGGATTTGCCCTTATCTACATATGAGGATTCTGATGCAGAGGATTCTATTCCCTCTACTTCCGCTCCAGAGGATTTTTCTTTCGGTGAAACCTTGCACACTCTTAGGGAACATTTCCGCTGGGAAAGCCAGGATTCCTCTGACTCCAAAAAGAGACTTGGAATTCTTACTACTACCTCAACACAGACCTTTAGCTATCCCTCCTGATGTCCTTCAAGAATGCAACTGCAGTCATAACATATGGGTTGTCCTGCCTCAGGCAGCCCTCGGTCGGCCGAATTCCAAAGTCTGGGTCCGGCGTCTGCTGGTCTCGCCTCCTCTCCGACGTCACAACGGCTGGAGTATAAAGGCATCGGCCAACGCCATCTTCTTCAGTCTTTCTTGCCGCGCGGTGCCCGAAGCAGAAGCAGTTCGCAAGTGCCGGTCGGTCAGCTCCTGTGTTTTCAGTACCGAAGTCATCTAAAAGCTAAGTACCCGTTGGGAACATTTTTCTTGCCTCAGCCGATGTCAGAACAAATTGAGAAAGTTAATAATTGTTTGTCTTGTGGTAAACAAATACCTCATAAGGACTTCCATTCTTACTGTCTTCCTTGCCTGGGCCCAGACCATGACGTCTCAGCCTGTGCTGCCTGTGCTTGCTTTAATAAGCGCACTCTCAGGCGCCAGGCAGAATTTGCTGAAGACATTTTTGGCGAATCCTTCGCATATACCATGCCATCGGATCAACTGACAGCTCAATCTTCCAAAAAACGGAAGGACCGGGACCGGCATCCTCGGCCCGCGTCCTCTACCGATACTGCTCCTAGACCCTCCGCTAGTGCTTCGGTCCCTGCGGAAGCGGTAATTCAGCTGCTCCAGGCCGACGACACAGCGTTAACTAGTCCTTCGGTCCCGGAGACCTCTCTGGTGCCGGTTGTTGATTTTCCTCCGGATACCGAAGTTCTTGATTTACCCGACACCATTCCGGTGGACAAGGTCACTCCTGCACGTGGGGCTGCTAGGCCTCCTGTATCTATGTCCATCAAGGCCTTTGCACATGCTAAGGCCACCAGCCAGGCCAAGGCCCATCCTAAACCTGCTGTCCAGGCCCCCTCTTCTGATAAACAGATTATGTCTCTTGCTGCAGACCTTATTTCCCTTATCAGGGGGTCTCAGCCTCACCCAGACAGAGGTTCTCAGCCTCCTGCAGAGAAAAGGCCTAGAACTGAGCAGACTGAAAACCTCTCTTCAGATGAGGCCTCTGGGGATTCTGAGCATTCAGATATTCAAGAAGAATCCTTCCAGGCCTATGAGGACTCTGATGCTGAGGAATCAATTCCCTCTGCCTCTCCTCCAGAGGATTTCTCTTTTGTTGAAGTCCTGCACTCAATGAGGGAACATTTCCAATGGCAGGGTCAGGAATTCTCGGATTCCAGGAAAAGGCTCCGTACCTTCCTAAAGCTTCTCCAGCACAGACCTTTAGCTATTCCTCCTGTGATGGATGTTTTGGATGATGTTTTCTCCGATTCTAGTGCTAACCCTGACTCTCTCCCCCCTGCTCCTGTCAAGCCAGACAGATATTACAGAGTCCGACACTCACAAACATCTCTTTAAGGCCCACACCGTGGATTTAGAAACTATTTCACAGGGTCCCAAGGGAGTGGCTACCTCCACTGCCAAGAATCCTTTGCCAGCGGATAGGGAAGCCAAGTCTATGGAGAGATGGGGTAAAAAAGTTTATACCTCTACCACCCTAGCCATGAGGTCCCTTAACTGCCTTTTTCATATGTTTCAGTACCAGGATTTTTTACTGGATGATTTACAGAAAAAGTTAGCCTCTCCTGAGCCTATTGACAGAAAGGCATTGCAGGATCACATACATAACACTAAGCAGGTTAACAATCATTTTCTTCAGTGTGGTTATGATGCATTGAAAGCTTCATGTAGGGCAGCTATGACTGGGACTGTGATATGTAGACATGCTTGGTTAAAAGATCAGCCACTGCCAGACCATGTCAAAGTAAAGTTACTTGATGCACCTCTGGAAAAACAGAAACTTTTTGGCGCTGATGCACAACATGTGTTGAAGTCCATTGAGGAAAAAGCTAAGTCAGTACAGACAGTCAAGGATTTCCTCCAGGTTCAGCCACCCAGATTAAGTAGAAACTGGCCTTCAAAGAATTGGTCCTTCCCAGACTCAGGCAAGTTTCAAAGGGGAAAGAACAGGCGTGGCCGAGGCAGAGGCCAATACCGAGGCTCCTACAGGGGACGTCAATGGCAACCTACAAATCAAAGAAGTGCTGCAGCCAGTCCAGCTGCACCACAAGGACAATCACAATGACTTGACTTTCATACCGCCTACAAGGGCTCAGAGAGAAGCACCCTTGGGCGGAAAATTGTCCTTATTCTCAAAGAACTGGCATATCTTAACCAAGGACAGTTGGATTCTGGATTTAATAGACAAGGGTTACAGGTTCCACTTCCATACTTTACCTACAAGACAAGGCATGCCAAACCTGCCACACCATCAAAGGGCAGAGGCACTCATTCAAGTTTCAAAGCTATTAAGTATAAAAGCAATAGAAAAGGTACCTCCCCAGGAACAAGGCCAGGGATTCTATTCAAGACTGTTCCTTGTTCCAAGAAAGGAAAACAAATGGAGGCCTATACTGGACTTGTCTACTCTAAATACCTTTCTCATTGTGCCAAAGTTCAAAATGCTGACGTTACAGCAACTCCTTCCCATGCTGGGCAAGGGGTCTTGGCTGGTCACTCTGGACCTCAAGGAGGCATACCTGCATGTCCCAATCAGACAAAGCTGCAGAAGATACCTCAGATTTCTTGCAGGGACAGAGCACTATCAATTCTCAGCATTGCCATTTGGCTTATCTACTGCGCCCAGAGTGTTCACGAAATGCCTGGCATCAGTAGTGGCACACTGCAGACTCCAGGGAATTCAAATTTACTCCTACCTGGACGACTGCCTCATACAAGCAGACAACAGACAAACCTTAATAAAAAACTTGGACTATGTCATGCAATTACTACAGGCCTTGGGATACACAATCAACGTTCAGAAATCAAGGCTACTGCCATCCCAACAGATTATTTTCCTAGGAGCCAAACTGGACACACAAACACAAATGGCCTACCTCACACAGGAAAAACAACAACAGTTACCAGAGTATTTCAAAGGCCTAGCACAGCTCTCCCAGCTGACTGCAAGGAAACTCCTGCAGGCCCTGGGGTTCATGGCATCATGCATTCTTCTGATACCTTTGGCAAGACTTCATATGAGAAAGCTGCAATGGTATTTGAAAAGCTTATGGTCCCAACACAGCCAAAGCCTAGAGGACGTAATCCCACTTATTCCATGTCTGCAAAAGGAATTCTTGTGGTGGGCTCAAGCAAGTCAATTAAACAAAGGAATGTCTTTCAACAGACCTCAAGCAGGTCAAATAATTACAACAGACGCCTCAGATCATGGATGGGGGGGCGCACATGGAGGGCAGATGCGTTCAAGGTCAATGGACACCAAAGGAAAGACATCTGCACATAAACCAAAAAGAGATGCTGGCAGTGATACATGCAATCGAGAGTTTCGAAAAATCACTGCAGCAAGGACATTTACTAATAAGGACAGACAACACCACTGTCATGTGGTATATAAACAAGCAGGGAGGGACTCATTCATACCCCCTCTGCAGACTAACAATGATTCTCTGGGAAAAAGCACTGAGTCTGAAGATACACCTGCAATCCCAGTTTGTGCCAGGCAAGGACAATGTACTGGCGGACAAGCTGAGCAGAAATTTCTTGGGTCCACATGATTGGATGCTGCATCCCCACATTTTCTCACAAATAACAAAGACATGGGGAAGACCGGACATAGATCTATTTGCGTCTCACACGAATCATCACCTGGAAAAGTTCTGTACCAGGACCCACCATGCACTAGCCTGGACAACGGATGCTCTCTCCTTCAGCTGGAATTCCCTAAAAATGTATGCATTTCCTCCTCTGCCACTGTTGACCAAGGTGATCCTGAAGATCAAAGCAGAACAACCAACAGGCATTTTGATAGCTCCAGACTGGCCAAAGCAACACTGGTACTGGCACTGGCATAACTCGGACCAAACCGTGGCCTCTGCCCCTATGGCCCCTGCTCCTAACACAACACAACTACAGGACTGTTCACCAAAACCTGAAAACATTACATCTGACAGCCTGGAGGTTACTTTAACTCCTTCCACTTCCAATCTTTCCAAGGCAGTTCAGGACATCTTATTGGAAGCACGCAGACCATCCACCAGAAAAGCCTATTCAGCCAAGTGGAAGAGATTCAGCATCTGGGCTGCCAACAGGGGTCAGGATACAACAGTACTGAGTATACCTCAGATATTGGAATACTTGGCAGAAATGTTTCATTCTGGACTCTCATATTCTTCCATAAAGATTCATGCCTCAGCAATCTCAGCAAGATACAGTTGTGATCCACCAGTGTTCTCACATCCTTTGCTAAGACAGTTCCTGAGAGGGATAAAGAATATCAAGCCTCCCAGAAAACAACCAGTACCTGCATGGGACCTCAATTTCGTACTGGAAAAATTATCTCTGCCTCCCTTTGAGCCAGCAGCAACCTCGGAGATGCAATTTCTATCATGGAAAACAGTTTTTCTATTGGCAGTCACATCAGCAAGAAAAGTCTCGGAGATACAGGCACTCATGGCAGTACCTCCTTTCCTCATTTTCCATCAAGACAGAGTCTCTCTAAGAACAAATCCTTCTTTCATGCCAAAGGTGATTTCCAGGGTGTCTCTAAATCAAGCTATTCACCTTCCTACTTTCTTCCCCAATCCTCAAAATAGAGGGGAAAGACTGCTGCATACCCTGGACATACACAGGCAACTACACTACTACTTTACAGAACTAAGGCCACCAGAAAGTCTGACCAGCTGTTTGTAGCCTATGCTGCTGGAATACAAGGAAAAGCAATCTCCAAGCAAACAATTTCAAAATGGATTGGACACTGCATCAGATTCTGCTATTCTTACCATGGAAAAAGTGTGCCAGCCAATATTAGGCCACATTCCACCAGAGCTATAGCCACATCCACAGCTTTCCTAAGAGGAGTGACTACAAAGGACATTCTAGAGGCTGCTACATGGAGCTCCGTGCATACATTTACCAAACACTACAACCTGCCTTTATACTCCAGATCCCGAGCAGGCTTTGCTTCGGCAGTCCTGCAGGGCATTTTAGCTACACCATCTTTTCTTAGCTCCATCCACCCCCAGCTTGGCTATGGTATTCAACCCATATGTTATGACTGCAGTTGCATTCTTGAAGGACACAGTACAGTTTTGTACCTACCATAAATGTAGATGTCCGATAGATATGCAACTGCAGTCGGATTTTCCCTCCCGCCTTCCCCTCTTTTCCTTCATTTGGGTCCATTCCCCCTGTTCCTTTTAGCTGGGGGTATCTCCTATGGTGTATCTGTTTATTACTGTTGTGCATGTCTGGAATTGTTTATCCATTCACCAAGTTTAGCCTTCCTAGGAGGGCACCTGGCATCTGGGGCAAGAAACACTGAAGAAGATGGCGTCGGCCGATGCCTTTATACTCCAGCCGTTGTGACGTCGGAGAGGAGGCGACACCAGCCGATGCCAGACCCAGACTTTGGAATTCGGCCGACCGAGGGCTGCCTGAGGCAGGACAACCCATATGTTATGACTGCAGTTGCATATCTATCGGACATCTACATTTATGGTAGGTACAAAACTGTACTTTCTGGACATTGTAGATGATCAATGAAGGCAGCAAATACTTGTGGAACCGCAAATGGTGGATAGAATGCAAATACTGCGCCAGCAAATGATGTACCACACTTTATTGAACGTTTTCGTCACATAGACTTCATCAGAATACAAGTTAAAACAAGTGTGCACAGAATAAATACCCTAACCAATTAAACAGTTAATTACAAACAATGTTAATAAAAATTGATAAATACCTATGCACTTCAATTAACTTCTTTCTAAAAACTATTCAAAAACATTAAAAGGGACTTCCTTATTAAGTCCCAACTTCCTATATTTAAAAAAAAAACATTTAATATTAATGTACTCGTTAATACCGGGCTTTCTATCAGCCATAATGTTTCTTTCTATTCGAGGTGATTTTTAAAATCACCACCCCTTAAATCAATGTTGGCTACTTCCAATACAGAAAAAATAAATTTCTTGTATTTAGAGCATTTAACCGAATGCTTATACAAGGCACTTTTGTTGTCTTTTGTTTTAATGCTGTATGTGTGCTCCCTAATACATTCTCTCAAGGTACGTGTGGTCATCCCTATATAAAATGCTGGACACCAACTACAAATACTAATGTACACTGCCCCTTTTGTGGAACAGTTAACGTACCTTGGAACTGGTAAAGTTAAATTGTGGTGTTCCACGAGTATGTAGGGTCATTCATGAATGTACCTAAAAAAATGCAGGACCCACATTTATACATACCCTTTTTGTGTACCACAGGAGCACCCACAGAAAAAGTATGGTCCTTTTCTAGTAACTTCTTAACGTTGTAATTCTTTCGATAAACAAACCTAGGTATATTACCAATAACATTTATTGAATCATTATTACCTTCTAAAATTCTCCATTTTTTTTCAATAATACGTCTAATGTCCCAACTCTCCACAGTCATGTCCAAGGAACAAATATGTCCCATGTTTCCCTTCTTTTTATTATTATTAAAAGCAAAATCTAAACTACCCGTCAATAATGGAGGATAAAATTCTTCCCGTTTGGCCAATATATCTTCACACAAGTTATTCAGGAATTTTTTGTCATAACCTCAACTTAAAAACATTTCCATTATCGATCTTAATTCATCCAATAAGTCTAAGTACATAGTCGTCATACGACATGCCCTAATATATTGTCACTTTGGGATGTTTTTATGTAATCTGGATGGTTACTTTTAAAATGTAAATAGCCATTAGTAAAAGTCTTTTTTTCGATAAATACGACTTTGCATAGTTTGCTCATCATTGTCCCAAAAAAGTAATACATCTAAAAAGTGAATAGACCAACCACATTTACCTAATGTAAAACTCAAGAAATCAGCTGCATTATTAACCTCAACCAAAAATTCAGAAACAGTTTCAGCATTTCCTTCTATCAGGAAAAAAAGATCATCCACAAACCTAAAATATAATGCAATATTGTATTTTTCGACTAATTTTTTCAACGCATTCATTTCCCACCACATCATTACTGTATTAGCATATGCTGGTGTCACTGGAGAACCCATCGCGACACCCCTTTTTTGTTTAAAGTACATTCCGTTGAACATAAAAAAATTGTTTTCTAATATTGTTTTAATAAGGCTACAAGTTAAATGAATAACCCCATCATTTAACCCTCTGTAACCTGTCAAATTTTCTCTTACAGCTTCTACACCTTGTAGATGGGGAATACAGGTGAGTAACGACACGACATCTAAAGTAAACATAATGTGTTTAGTATTATCAAATTGAACTTCTTTAAAAAATTCCTTTAATTTGATCAAAAAAATCCCATGAATCCTTTAAATAGGTTTCAGATTTCTGTACTAAGGGATTTAATATGCCATCAACAACCAAAGCCATTCCTTCCATAATGGAATGTGGTGCCGATACAATTGGCCTGGGGGGGGGGGGTTGAGTCCTTATGGACCTTAGGAATTCCAAACAAAAGCCCTACCCTTGGTTTTTCAATTGAACAAAATTCATACATTTTAAAATTCATAATCCCATTCATAAGGGCATCATATAAAAACATATTAATGTATTCATTACTATGTCTAATATGTTGAACACCAACCTCAGTGTATTCATCACTATTATCCAATAATTCTAACATACCTTTGGTATACTGTTCCCTTGTCATAACTACAATGTTCCCACCTTTATTGCTTTTCATGAACCTCAGATAAGTTCATTCAAAGCTTTACGTTCTTCTGGGGTTAAATTATCAACCCAATTCCTTTTTTTGTTGTTAAGGTGCCACCGAAAATCTTGGGAGCAAGCTTGCTCAAACACCCCTATAGTGTTGTTTAAAAACGGGGTGAAGAGGAAAGCTTAATATGTACACTGTTTTCATTCTTAACATTTTTTAACAAATACTGTAAATTCAAATTACGTGAATTTTTTATATCAATAATAGTCTTACTATAGTCAGTCCTTTTAGTAGGTATAAAATTTAGTCCAAACCTTAAGACAGTTAACTCGTTGTCATTTAAAGAATATCCAGATAAATTCGTTATATTTAATAAATCCATTGTATCTTTCCCTTTTCGTCAGTTGACGAATTGGACGTCGTCTGTCCCCTGTTCCTCATTACTCGGTTCCTCGTTGACCTGGTGTCGTTCTTTACTAAAAAAGACTTAATTGTACCATCATTAATTGTATTATGTTCAGAGGAATGAATGTTAGTTTCAGTTTGGTTCAACGAAGGTGCGGAACTCTGTTCTCCACCAGAAACAGGCTGACGTCTGGTCTCATTCATAAAAAATTCTCTTAAAGGAACCGAAACTTGGAATTGACTCCCCCCTCTTGGTGGGAGGTTTGAAATTGTTTGAATTATTGCGGAACAAAGAAGGTTTTTCATTATCCTTTTCTCTCATAACCCCTTCTTTGCTGTTTTTAAATTCCCGTTGTTGAAAGGGATCAAAGTTCTCATAGGCTGTATTTTCTTCATATGCAGTTACATCTCTTAATAATTTATTATGCTTTTGATTAATAATTTCATTCTCATGTTGTTCTAAATAATAAAATACCCTTTCATAAACATTGTTTTGTCCAAATTCAGATAACAAACTATTTACCTCACTGTCAACTCTCAAAATGTCTTCCTTTAAATCAGACATTCTTTTTGAGTTGTTTTCTATTAATAAATTTAATAACTGGAGACCAGAATTATTGAAGAATGTAATTAATGTCCCAAAGAACACATCTTTAGAGGTAATGCCATTAGGGCACTTAAAAAAAACTGAAGCCCTTTTGGAACTATTTGCAGTTCGATACATCTCTTAAAATAATGGTTCTCTATATCATGGGATCTATACTTATTCAGAAGTTTACAAAGATGTTCACATTTGCTGTGGAAATGACGTCCAATTCATCATCCGACGAATAGGGAAAGATACAATGGATTTATTCAATGTAATGAATTTATCTGGATATTCTTTAAATGACGTCGAGTTAACTGTCTTAAGGTTTGGACTAAATTTTATACCTACTAAAAGGGCTGACTATAGTAAGACTATTATTGATATAAAAAAATATTCATGTAATTTAAATTTACAGTATTTGTTAAAAATGTTAGGAATGAAAACAGTGTATATATTAAGCCTTCCTCTGTCACCCTGTTTTTAAACAACACTATACGGGTGTTTGAGCAAGCTTTCTCCCAAGATGTTCAGTGGCACCTTAGTAACAAAAAAAGAAATTGGGTTGATAATTTAACCCCAGAAGAACGTAAAGCTTTGAATGAATTTAAGAAAAAACTCATCTGAGGTTCATGAAATGCGATAAGGGTGGGAACATTGTAGTTATGACAAGGGAACAGTATATCAAAGGTATGTTAGAGTTATTGGATAATAGTGATGAATACACTGAGGTTGGTGTTCAACATATTAGACATAGTAATGAATATATTAATATGTTTTTATATGATGCCCTTATGAATGGGATTATGGATTTTAAAATGTATGAATTTTGTTCAATTGAAAAACCAAGGGTAGGGCTTTTGTTTGGAATTCCTAAGGTCCATAAGGACTCAACCCGCCCCCCTTTAGGCCAATTGTATCGGCACCACATTCTATTACGAAAGGAATGGCTTTGGTTGTTGATGGCATATTAAATCCCTTAGCACAGAAATCTGAAACCTATTTAAAGGATTCATGGGATTTTTTGATCAAATTAAAGGAATTTTTGTAAAGAAGTTCAGTTTGATAATACTAAACACATTATGTTTACTTTAGACATTGTGTCGGTATTCACCATCTACAAGGTGTAGAAGCTGTAAGAGAATATTTGACAGGTTACAGCAGGTTAAATGATGGGGTTATTCATTTAACTTATAGCCTTATTGAAACAATATTAGAAAACAATTTTATGTTCAATGGAATGTACTTCAAAAAAGGGGTGTCGTGATGGGTTCTCCAGTGGCACCAGCATATGCTAATACAGTAATGATGTGGAGGGAAATGAATGTGTTGAAAAAATTTGTCGAAAAATACAATATTACATTATATTTTAGGTTTGTGGATGATCTTTTTTTCCTTATAGAAGGAAATGCTGAAACTGTTTCTAAATTTTTGGTTGAGGTTAATAATGCATTTGATTTCTTGAGTTTTACTTTAGGTAAATGTGGTTGGTCTATTCACTTTTTAGATGTATTACTTTTTTGGGACAATGATGAGCAAACTATGCAAAGTCGTATTTATTGAAAATAGACTTTTACTAATGGCTATTTATATTTTAAAAGTAACCACCCAGATTACATAAAGAAAAACATCCCAAAGGGACAATATATTAGGGCATGTCGTATGATGACTAAGTACTTAGACATATTGGATGTATTAAGATTGATAATGGAAATGTTTTTAAGTAGAGATTATGGCAAAAAATTCCTGAACAATTTGTGTCAAGATATATTGGCCAAACAGGAAGAATTTTATCCTCCATTATTGACGGGAAGTTTAGAATTTGGTTTTAATAATAATAAAAAGAAGGGAAACATGGGAAATATTTGTTCCTTGGACATGACTTTGGATAGTTGGGACATTAGACATATTATTGAAAAAAACTGGAGAATTTTAGAAGGTAATAATGATTCAATAAATGTTATTGGTAATATACCTAGGTTTGTTTATCGAAACAATTACGTTATGAAGTTACTAGAAAAGGACCACACTTTTTCTGTGGGTGCTCCTGTGGTACACAAAAAGGGTATGTATAAATGTGGGTCCTGCAATTTTTGAAGGTACATTCATGAAGGACCCTACATATTCATGGAACACCACAATTTAACTTTACCAGTTCCAGGGTACGTTAATTGTTCCACAAAAGGGGTAATGTGCATTAGTATTTGTAGTGGGTGTCCAGCATTTTATATAGGGATGACCACACATACCTTGAGAGAATGTATTAGGGAGTACATATACAGTATTAAAACAAAAGACAACAAAAGTGCCTTGTATAAGCATTCGGTTGAATGCTCTAAATACAAGAAATTTATTTTTTCTGTATTGGAAGTAGCCAACATTGATTTAAGGGGTGGTGATTTTAAAAACCACCTCGAACAGAAAGAAACATTATGGCAGGTTAAATTAAATGCTGATAGAAAGCTCGGTATTAACGGGTACATTAATATTAAATGTTTTTTAAAATATAGGAAGTTGGGACTTAATAAGGAGGTCCCTTTTAATGTTTTTGAATAGTTTATAGAAAGAAGTTAATTGAAGTGCATAGGTATTTATCAATTTTTATTAACATTGTTTATAATTAATTGTTTAATTGGTTAGGGTATTTATTCTGTGCACACTTGTTTTAACTTGTATTCTGATGAAGTCTATGTGACGAAAACGTTCATTAAAGTGTGGTACGTTATTTACTGGTGCTGTTTTTGCATTCTATCCACCATTTGTGTTTCCACCAGTATTGGATGCCTTCATTGACTACGGTTCCATCTCGTTTTGGTTTCTTTGTTCTACATTGAGTTGGGTATGCTTATTTTTTTGGACATTGTAGATGATGCTTTCTTGGAATCTAGCCTTACCCCAGACGCTTTACCTCCAACTCCCAGAAAACCTGACAGGTACTACAGAGTAGCTGACTCTCACTAGTTCCTCTTCAAGAATCCTTCTGCAGATCCAGAGACCATTTCCCCAAGGACCAAAAGGCATTAAGGCTACTGCTGACAAAAATCCTACCCCTTCTGATAGAGATTCTATAGCCTTAGACAGATGGGTAAGAAGGTATACACTTTTGCTGCTTTGGCCATTAGGGCTTCTTTTAATTGCCAGTTTCATATGTTAAAGTATCAGCAGCATGTTATGGGGCTACTTAAACAGAAAATTATGTTGATTCCTGACTGTACTGAACATAAAGATTACAGGATTTAATGCATTCTGTAGAACACGTTGGTAATTATACTTTGCAATGTCGTTTTGACGCTTTAGAAGCATCTTGCAGGGCTGCTATCACTGGGTCTGTAATTAGAAGGCATGCTTGGCTTAAGGAACAAAACTTGCCAGATCATGTAAAAGCTAAATTACTGGATGCTCCCTTAAACCAAGACCGCCTTTTTTGGCAAGAAAGCAGAAGAAGTCCTCAAAAGGATGGAGGAAAAAGCTAAATCTATGCAAGCTGTTAAAGATTTCCTACAAGTGCAGCCTCCCAGATTCAGTAGGCATTGGCCTTCCAAGAACTGGTCCTTTCCACACTCTTCTAGGCCTTCTCAGTCCAAACCCAGTAACAGCAGACCACCTAGGTTACAGTCTCAGGCTATGCGCAGACCTAAACAATGGGTGGCTCCCACTTCCAAACAGGGAGTAGTAAGCCACCCCCCTACGGAAAAATGGCACAATGACTTAACCTTAAGCCTTGCAAGCCCTGCTCAACTACCTGCTCCTTTAGGAGGAAAGCTCACCCTACATGCAAAAAACTGGGAACTCATTACCCAGGACAAATGGGTTTTGAATATTGTTTCCTAAAGATACAGATTCCACTTCCACACACTACCAATCCCAAATGGTTGGTCAGACCTACCCCCAAACCAATGGGCGGAGGCCCAACAGCAGGTTCTCTCTCTTCTAAATATCAGGGCTATTCAGCCTGTCCCAGTAGAACAAATGGGACAAGGTTTTATTTAAGACTTTTTCTGGTACCCAGAAAAGACAACTCCCGACATCCCATCCTGGACCTCTCTATTCTCAACCCCTTTTTGGTAGTTCCAAAATTCAAAATGCTAAATTTGCAATAGCTTCCTCCCATGCTAGCCAAGGATGCCTGGCTGGCAATCCTAGACTTAAAGGAAGCATACCTCCACGTCCCAATAAGGGAATCTTGCAGGAAATACCTACACTTCAGATGTTAAGTTGTGCAGTCTTGCCTTCATTCTTGCTGGATGGGTTTGGAGCCAATCCTCGGCTCTGACTTGGCCACTTACTATAGCTCGAGAGCTCTTTACTGCCTCGAGGCTACCACTTATCCCAGAACGCCCAGCGTCAGCTACCCAGATCTCATTTGCCGCTTTAGCTGCGAGGTTGCCATTAATACTGGCTCAGGCTTAGTATAATTTTTTTCTGTATTAAACTCAAATATTATGCTTAAAAATTGATATATATATATATATATATATATATATATATATATATATATATATATTCTCTCTTGTAGTATTTTGTAAGTTTATTTTATTGTAAACTCCTTATTTTGTCCTTGCTGTGTTTTTTTGTGCTGTGTTGGCTGTCGCCCCTTAGTCACTAGGCCTTCTGTTATTCCCTGAACTCGTTTAACTTAGAGAGTCCCCCCCCCCACTTAAGGACAGCCATTTAAGTTAAAGGCTCTCCTTTAAGGTCTATTAATTTTTAGTTACTATTGTAGTTTGTCTTTTTGGTAAAATGTCTAAGGAAGTTAAAACCTCTGGTTTTAAAAAGTGTGACTCATGCTGTCAGAAGATGTCTCTGACAGATGAGCACACTAGTTGTGTTTACTGCTTGGGGGCTTTTTACCTGAAGGACTCTTGTGCTATTTGTCATGCTTTTAGTCCAAGGGTCCTGCAGGAGCGGAAAAACAAGCTTATCTTCCGTGGATTGTTAAAACAGGATTCTCTGGCTAAAGCATCTCATCCAGTAAAACCTTTGAAACCAGTCAAACCGTCGGCTCCATGTTCGGAACCGACCTGTGAGCTTGACAAACCAGTGTGTTGGCGCCATCTGGCACCAAGACTACCCCTCCATCGGCTCCAATTGTTACTTTGGAGCCTTCTTGGAGCCATAAATGAGCTAGGTCTTCTTCATTGGAGCCAATTCGCATGATGCCACAATCACTCTTACTTCAAAGTAAGTCTAGTCATCGCTCATCTTCCCACTCCTCTCGATCCTCGAGGTTATTGGACCAGGATGTGGAGAGAGTGGTCAGTAGGTTGCTGAAGTCACAGGCCCTTGCTAAAATGCTTTCGAGCCCACCTCAACAGTCTTCAGCTCCATCCGCTTTGGTTTCGATTCCTCCTCCGACTAGGATTAGTTCGGAGCCGGAGTCCGTGGACACTCTGATAGTGGTTCCTTCGGCTCTGATGGCATCCTCTTCGACTCCGACGTTGGCTCTGATTACTTTGTTTCTTCCTCCCATCGAGGTACCTGGGCGCCGATGCTCTCTCGTCAGCTCCGAGGGGGGAAGTGGCATCGGACCCTTGTCCAACCCCCGCTCTCCCTCTCGGAGCATCGGCTCAGTTGAGCTCAGCTCCCACATCGGCCTCAGAGTCATCAGGTGGGATTCCAGTCTCTTCGGAGCTGGAGCCCTCCTTGTATCAAGATCGCAGCACCTTCGAGGTCATGCGGAGAGTGCTGTCCCCACAGACAGCTCCACTATTGGTTCCATCGGCTCCGTCCCCCTCGGAGCCTATGGCAACCTCTGCCCCTCTTCCAGTTCCAAAGTTTAGGGAACCTATTCCCCAGGACACCCCATTGGGTGAACCATCTTCTTCCAAAACCTCCCCAGAGCATTCTGAGCAGGCTTTCCGGAAGAAAAAGTGCAAGAGGAAGCACCAAGCCTCCCCTGAGTCTGTCACCTCAGATACAGACCTGGATGAATCGGAGGGGTCTCCTAGGTCCTCCTCTGAAGATGTTTAGTTTTCTGACAGCCTTGAGATTCTCAGGCAGAGGCGTGGCTGGACTACCTGGTTCCCGACCTTCCACCTCCTGGGTGTCTCTGCTTTTTGAACCACTCATATCTGTAGTGTCTCGAAAGATTCCATGGAACATGTCCTGAGGAGACTCAATAAATTCATTACAGCACCCCAAGACAAACAATTCTTAACTAAAGGTGTCCCAGTTGATGCCATGGTGGTAGCAGCAGCCACAAAGTGAGAGTTAGCTGAAACCTCCTTATCTGTCCATCCACCGAATAAAGACTCTCATATGATGGACAGATATGGGAAACGGCTGTTTTCATCAGCGACCTTCTCCCTTAGGTCCCTGAACTATCTTTCCCATTTTACTAGGCTTCAGAGGAATCTCCTAAAAGAGCTTGGAGATACCTTACAAGATCCCACAGCTGAGGGAGCTTCAGTCAAGGTAGCTACCCAGCTGGCGACTCTTAATTCAATAGTCAACTCCTCCATGAGGCTTATTTCATACACAGCCGATGGAGCAAATAGAGCTGCAGGAACAGGAGTGGCTCTTAGGAGACATTCTTGGCTGTGACTGTGTCAGTTTGCAGAACCTTTCAGAGCGTTCTTCACCAATACCCCCTTTGATGGCTCCTCTCTCTTTGGACCTTAGGTGAAAGACATGCTTACCAGGTGCCAGCAGGAAGGCAAGATGCTCTCTGATGTCGGAGTCCATTTTTCCACTCCTACAAGACCATACCAAAAGGGTCAGAAGGGTGGAAAGATGTGGTTTCGAAAATCCCAGGGACCTTTGCCTGATGCACGTGGTAATTTTCCCCCAGGGGCAGAGGGGAAATAATAACAATGGCAGACGCCACCCTCATGGCAGACGGGGTCTGCAAAATCAGGGTGACAGAGATATGTTCTCTTCCAAACCCCATCAACATCCCTGAAGGGATGCCCAACTGCTCAACTCTGGAGGCAGTTGGGGGAAGGCTTTCATTGTACCCAATCGCCTGGCAAAATATTAGAAAAGACAAATGGGTACTAGCCATTATATCCGGAGGTTACAAGATTCCCTTTCATCAACCCCCTTTTGTTTCAAAAAAATCCATCCCAGATAATCCACCCAATCTAAGGGATCAGGCAGTCACGGACGTTTCAAGACTGCTAGAAAAACAAACCATCCAGGAGGTCCCCGCAGACCAAGTAGGATCCAGAACTTATTCATAGGTTCATAGGTTCATAGGTTTATACTAGGCTATCTGCCCTAAGGCATTTATAAGCCTAGCCGAAATTATTGTGGCTTACGCCACCCCTTATATGAAAAAATACTGTGCCCATTAGTTTGTTGTGCCTCTGTCCAGCAGTGACCCAGAGATGATTCCCGGGGTAAACCTACGATCTCCCATCCACAGGTCTAGATTTCTCTTGAACAGAGTCAGCGAGGTGCTCTGCCTCACATGGACCGGGATTTTATTCCACAGCATAGGGAGTCTCTGAGTGATAAATCTATCCCTCCAGCACGTCCTATTTATATCCGTGCTAAGGTTTAAGTCGCTTGCTCTAGTGGTTTTGGTGGATTTGGATTTTTGAGGTGGAGCATGTCCATTAATTCGGGTTGGACATGGCCTTGTATGTCAGGCACATGTCACCTCTGAGCAGACGGTATGCGACTGAATAGAGCTGGAGTTTCTTCAATCTGGCAGCATATGACAGATTTTGGAGTCCCTTTATCCTTTTGGTGAGGAACTTTTGGGGTCTCTCCAATTGCTGCAGATGTCGGGTGAGATACATCCCGAATGGGGCATTGTACTCGATCATTGGTCTGATAAGTGAAGAGTACAGGGGAACAATGACCTCACTAGATCTGGATGTGAATCCTTCATGATCAGGTGGGCAATGTAGAAGGTCTTTCTAACCACTTTAGCAATGTGAGTGTCAAAAGAAAGGCCACTGTCAACCTGGGTCCCCAGGTCCCTGATAACCTCTTCTGTGCTTAGTGGATTGCCACCTATATGGTAGCTTGGGGTTACCTTGTTTTTCCCGAAGGGTATGACTATACATTTTTGGCGTTTAACTTCAGGCCATGGCTCTGGCACCAGCTATCTGTTTCCGTGAGTCCCTTCTGAAGGATATCAGTGTCCGATGCACTTTCCACTATGGCGCCCAGTTTGCAGTCATCTGCAAACTTTGTCAGCCAAAGTCCTCCCATGTTGGCCTGTACTTCTGAGAAGTAGATGCCAAACAATAGGGGCCAAGGACCGAGCCCTGTGGGACACCACTTGTGACCGGCTTGGAGTCTGACACAGCGCCAGCAACTCTAACCCTGTGGGTTCTGTCCTTAAGCCAGTTTGCAACCCATCTTGTGACATATGGGTTTACATTTAAGCTGGTAAGTTTTTCTACAATACCCGAGTGGGGTATTGTGTCAAAAGCCTTTGCAAGGTCAAGGTAGGCTGTATGGACTGCCTTTGCCTCATCAATGGCCTTGGTGACTATTTCGAAGAAGTCGACCAAGTTCAAAAGGCATGATCTTCCCTTGACAAAGCCAAACTGGGTCGGGTCCAATGTCTGCAAGTCCCCTATATCTTTGTTTATGAGCTCCATTATGATCCTCTCCATAGCTTTGCAGACTAGACTTGTTAAGCTTATGGGGCGTAATTACCAGGGTCCGTGAGGCGCCACCTTTGTGGAGTGGGACCACAGTTGCCGTACACCACTCCTTGGGCACGTATCCTGTGGTAAGGCTGAGATTAAACAGCTGCCTTATGTGCGGGTTTAATTCCTCATTTAGCTCGTGTAGCACACAGCCGGGGACACCATCCCGTCCCATTGATGCTGTGTTTTTAGCTTTAGAGAGAGCAGCTTTCACCTGCGCATTTGAGATGTCCGGGAGGCTACACTCGGCTGGGATAGTTATCTCTCCTTTAGGGGAGAGGGCTGAAGTTTGCACTGAACCTGTCTGGCAGTATGTTGGCAATGTCTGTGGGTTCAGTGATTTTTGTATCATTTTGGACTAATTCTGAGCATATCTGTGAGTTTCCACCCAGGTTCCTAACATAGCTGAAAAAGGCCTTATGATTGTCCTTTGAATCCATGGCAATTTTCTCTCAAAATTGGCCTTAGTTGATTTTATGAGTGCTCGTATTTTTTACTAATAATGATCAGGGTGACTTCCTTTTATGGATTTTGTTCTATCATGTAATAGCTTTCTCCTCTTATTGTAAAGTTTGTTAATGGCTGGGGTCCACCAGACTGGACGTTTGCCCTTTGTGGAAAGAGTCTTGGTTTTATTTGGGATTGCCTGATCCATGCAGTCCTGGAGGTGTTCATAGAAGGCATTTGTAAGGGCTTCCGCAGCTTGGGTTGTGGTTTCCTCTGACTCAGGGGCCTTGAAGGATACCACACCAGTCTTGAGTAGTGTGAAGTTTGCTTTAGAGAAGTTCTTCACTATGGTCTTTTTGTTTGGGGTGGGGCGGATGTGGATTTCCAGTGAGATTAGTTTATGATCAGATCTCACCAATGAGGGATATACTTCGGTGTGGAGCATTTTGTCCCCATGTTTGTGACAATGAGATCTAGTATATTTTCTCCTCTCGTGGGAACAGTGACTAGCTGTTCCATGGCATTTGAATTTATGAACTCCAGGAACCGTTGGGCTAGAAAGTTAGGGCTTGAGTAATGTTCCCAGTCTATATTCGGGTAGTTGAAGTCACCCAATATGATGGTGTTTGGAGATACATTTATACCCTCCAGTGTCTTCAGGAAGGCTGTGTGGGGTTCCTGAGTTTGAGAGGGTGGCCTGTAGCATGCTACAATTTGTAGAGCAGTTTTGCCTATTGTTAGTTGCACCTGGATGGTTTCGAAGCTTCATGCGTTGCCACCAACCTGGAGGTGTGAGTATCCTTTATGAATATGGATACACCCCTCCTTTTGTGGAGTGGTCCGGGTTTTGGGGCGGAACGCATGATATGAGGTAAAACCTAATAGTGCCGGGTGCTCTCAGGAGCCTTGAACCAGGTTTCAGTTACAGCACAGACATCGATGTTCTCCATACTGAGAAGGGCCTCGAGTGTGTGCATTTTGAGATTTAGACTTCTGGCATTGAGCAGCATTACCCTCAATTTCTTCCCATTTTGTTTTCTAGGGTGGTAGGTTTAGAATTTGAGCCTTGCCTAAAAAGGCACTATGGGGTGGCAAGAGCCTTAGCCAATATCCGGAATCCCAGGGTGACAGGTGCAAGCCGTCCCTTGAAGCAGCGTGGCTTGTCAAGCATGTCATCCCAGGCAGACAGACACTGGATCCCCTTTGAATGACACCAGACATTAAGCCAATTGTTAAAGCTGATCATCTTGTCTCTATATTGTGGCATCATTCTTGGTGAAGGAAGGATACTGCTCAGGGTTAGGGTCATACCTGCCTGGGCTACACAATCAGAGAGCTCCTCTATGTCTCTTTTCATGCAGTCCAGGGAGGTACGTCTCAGGTCGTTCACACCAGCATGGACAATGACTGTGTCATATTTGTACTTGCTGTGGAGTGACCCGAGTGCTTGTGTTATGTGGCGGATTCTAGCGCCCGATAGGCAGCTTACTGTGACCCTCTCCTTGTTCAGCCTGGTGAGTGGGACGTCAGTGTGTCTGACTATGGAGTCACCTATGACAAGTATGTTTGGTGTTGTATTTGGCCTTAAGGGCTGTGACTGCTTTGCACACTGCTTTTGTGGTTTATGTGTTGCTTGTGGGGTGTCTTGAGGTAGCAGTTGTTTGGGTGTCTGCTTTGGAGGCCTCTGCTGTTTAGGTAAATTTTTACTCAGAGCCTCCGAGTATGTCTTTGTGTGTTTATGTGTTTGATTCAGTGGAGTGGTAGCATTATGTGAGGCTGGTTTTGTGGTGTGTGTAGTTGCCTTCTCCTCCTGTCTGGTCTTGCCAGTCCTGAGTTGAGAGAGCTCAGCCTCCAGTTTGGCTAAATAGCTGCATCTCTCGCAAGTATTTGTGTTATGTGGGAGGAGGAGAGGGTTGTCTGTGTACATGAGGCAGATGTTCTTCGTCTTCCATTGCTGCAGTCCTTACTATTGGGTATAGTCCGCATCCAGTCGGCCCGAATACCAGAGTATAAGGCTGACGTCGGTCAGGGCGCATTAGACTGACGTCAGTACGTCAGGGTACTAATGCGCATGACCGGCGTCATATCCTCTGTCTTTTTTGCCGCGTGATCCGATGCAGAAGCAGTTTTGCGAGTGCAGGTTGGCGTTCTGAAATATTTCCGAAACCGGAGTTTCAGACCGAATCAGAGTTGGCTAAGTACCCCGTTGGGGAATATTTTGGTTTTTTCTTGCCTCAGTTTTTAACCGGATGTCAGAAAAAGTGAATAACTGTATTTCTTGTGGGAAACAAATACCTCATAGGGATTACCATACATTATGTATACCTTGTTTAGGGCCTGAGCACGACGTTGTTGGTTGCCGCTCTTGTGCTAAGTTTAACAAACGCACTATTAAGAGGATGTTAGACTGTGCCAGATTAGTGTTTGGGAAGCGTTGCAATTATAAAATGCCGTCGGATGCTCCGACGCCCGCTTCATCCAAGAAGCGCAAGGACAAAACAGCGAAGCTTAGGGTTGATGAACCGGCAGTCCCAGACGTCGGTTCTTTAGATGGCTCACTGGAGCCAGAGGTTTTGCCAGGAGTTTCTATAGAGTCTCAGGCAGAAACTTTACTGTTACAGGATGTACCCTCTCAGGAGGCAGGCCAGGCTGAGGGGGCTTCTCAGGTAACTACTCTTCCCAAAGTAGTTAGAGCCTCTCCTTCTGTTGCCAAAACTTCTTTTAGAGGTAGGCCAACTTCAGCTTCAGTAGGGGCTTCTCCTAGCCTTTCGGGTTCTGTACCTAAGAAACATATGCTTAAAATGGCAGAAGATTTGATTACTATGATTAGAGGTTCTATGGGCCCTCCTGATAAGAGGCCTAGGGTGGAACCAGAGTTTGACAGTTTTGAACAGGGTTCAGGGGCTTCTGAATCTTCTGCGGAAGATTTGCAGGAGTATCCTCATTATTCTGATTCTGATGTGGATGATGCCACTCCTTCGGCTTCTCCTCCTGAGGATTTTTCATTTTCAGAGACTCTGCATTCCATGAGGGAGCACTTTAAATGGGAAGGCCAGGATTACTCTGATTCCAGGAAGAGGCTTAGGGAATTCTTGTTTTACCCCAGCATAGGCCCTTAGCTATACCTCCTGTGTTGAATGTGGTGGAAGATGTTTTTGCAGAGGCTTCCCTGAACCCTGATTCTTTGCCTCCTGCTCCTGTTAAACCTGATAGGTACTATAGGGTGCCCGAAGCTCATAAGTATTTGTTTAAGAGTCCTAGGGCGGACCCAGAAACTGTTTCTCAGGGGCCTAAAGGTGTTAAGGCCTCTGTGGTTAAAAATCCTGTTCCCACTGCCAAAGAGGCAAGGGCGTTAGATAGGTGGGGTAAGAAAGTGTATACTTCTTCCACTCTAGCCATGAGAGCGTTGAATTGTCAGTTTCACATGCTGAAATATCAAAATTATCTCCTTTCACAATTGAAATCTAAGGTGGATGCTTTGGCGGAAGGTATTGATTGTAAAGACTTGCTGGATTTAGTTTATGTGTCTGAACAAGTGGGCAAGCATTCTTTGCAATGTGGTTTTGATGCTGTGCAGGCCTCCTCGAGGGTGGCTGCCACTAGTTCTGTTCTTCGCAGGCATGCCTGGTTGAGGGATCAAAATTTGGCTGAGCATGTTAAGACAAGGATTTTGGATGCTCCTTTACAGTCTGATGTGTTGTTTGGTTCACCTGTGGAAGCAGTTTTAAAGAAAATGGAGGACAAAGCTAAGTCTATGCAAACTGTTAAAGATTTTTTGCAGGTACAGCCACCGAAGTTTAGTAGAAATTGGCCTGCTAAGGGGTGGACATGTCCTGCTTATGATTCCCAGTCTAGGGGTAGGTCTAGACGTGGTAGGGGCAGGGCTCAAGGTTCTTTCACGCCTAGAACAGGGAGTTCACCTGCTCAGACTTCTGGTGAGGGCAGGGGTCAGTCCTTTTGTAAACAGACCCAATGACCTGCCTTTTCAACTGCCAGTAGATTCTCGTCTGGCAGCTCCTTTGGAAGGGCAACTGTCTCTTTTCAAAGGAAATTGGGATTTAATTACTCAAGACAGATGGGTGTTGGACATCATTCTACCAGTCCCTGTGTCAGAAAGGGGCCTAGGATTTTATTCTCGCATGTTCCTAGTACCAGAGAAGGGGAACACGTGGAGACTGCTTTTGGATTTATCTCTCCTCTACACTTATCTGGACATTCCCAAGTTCAAGATGTTGACGTTACAACAGCTTTTACCCCTACTGGGCAAAGATCACTGGATGGTAACTTTAGATCTCACGGAAGCTTACCTTCATGTGCATATCAGGCTAAGTTACAGGAAGTATCTGCGGTTTCAAGCTGGAGATTCTCATTATCAGCTCTCTGCATTGCCCTTTGGCTTATCTACTGCGCCCAGAGTATTCACAAAGGTTCTGGCTCCAGTGATAGCTTACTTCAGGCTACAAGGACTTCAAATCTATCCTTATTTAGACGACTGCCTGATTCTGGCTCAAGAAAAGGAAGACCTTCTACAGCATCTGGAATATCTTATAGCAGTGCTAAGATGCCTAGGGTATTCTGTGAACGAAATAAAGTCCAGTCTAGTACCCTCTCAAGACATGTGCTTTCTGGGTGTGAGACTGAATACAGCAGCCCAGATGGCCTTTTAACCCCGGACAAACAAAAGAGTCTGTCACTTTACTTCCATCAACTATCTCATCAGTCCGTGCTGACTGCAGAGACAGTCCTTCAAGCATTAGGGTTCATGGCATCTTGTATTCTGGTGCTTCCCAATGCCAAACTGCATATGAGGAAGTTACAATGGTATCTCAAAAATGTATGGACACAGCACTGCCAGGATTTAGACACTGTCATTCAAATAATACCTTGCCTTCAAAGAGTATTTTTGTGGTGGGCTCAGGAATGTCACCTAAACAAGGGACTCTCTGTGACCCGGCCAGAGGCGAGTCAGATTTTACCGACAGATGCCTCAGACATTGCTTGGGAGCTCATCTAAATGTAAAGTGGATACAAGACAAGTGGCCTGCCAGACTACAGCATCTACATATCAACATAAAGGAGATGTTAGCAGTCCAGTTCGCATTGCTGGCTTTCAAGGAGTTACTTCTTCCAGGGCAGGTGTTGATTCTAACAGACAACACAACTGTCATGTGGTACTTCAACAAACAAGGGGAACACATTCTTATCCTCTATGCAGGCATGCAATGATTTTATGGGAGACTGCCACGCTTGCACCTAACTCTTCAGGCAAGGTTTCTGCCAGGAGCACAGAACTCCTTAGCAGATGTGTTAAGCAGACAAATCATGGATCCCCACAAGTGGAAACTGGATCTTCATGTATTTCAGAAATTGACAGTGTCATGGGGAACTCCAGACATAGATCTGTTCGCTTCTCCACTAAACCACCAGCTGCCACAGTTTTGCACAAAGGGGTTTCATCACACAGCTTGGAAAGTGGATGCTCTGTCTTTCAGTTGGACAAACCTTCATCTGTATGCCTTTCCACCTCTGCCTCTTCTTCCAAAGGTACTGTTAAAGGTCAGACAGGACAGGCCAAGGATGATTTTGATAGCTCCAGATTGGCCTCGCAACACTGGTACCCTCTACTACGGAGTCTGGTAAAGAAGCCTCCATGGCCTTAACCTTTGATTCCGCATCTGTTATCCCAGCAGGACGGTCATCTGCTCAATGTCAAGCTTCACTCTCTTCCTCTGACAGCCTGGCATATTCTGTGTTGAAACACAGCAGGTCTCAACTTCCTCAACAAGTTTTAAATGTGATTATGGAAGCTAGAAGACCTAGTACAAGGAAAGTGTACGCAGCAAAATGGAAGAGATTTTTATTTTGGAGTAAAGCAAAGAATTTGGAGATTTCTGAGCCTAATTTGAGTATGGCTCTTCAATATCTTACTGAGTTACTGGACAAGGGTCTGTCCTTCTCTTCCATCAAGATTCATGCTGCAGCGATCTCAGCTCACTATGATTGTGACCCACCATTGTTTTCGCATCCTTTGTTCAAGCAGTTTCTTAGAGGGGCTAAGAATATAAGACCCCCACGTAGAGCTCCTACTCCTGCTTGGGATCTCAATTTTGTGTTGGAAAAACTTACTCTACAACCTTTTGAGCCTGCGGCTACTGCTGAATTGAAATATTTGTCATGGAAGACTGCTTTTTTGTTGGCTATTACTTCTGCAAGAAGGGTGTCTGAGTTGCAGGCCCTTATGGCAGTCGAGCCCTTTTTGATTTTCCATAAGGATAGGGTATCATTACGTACTAATCCTTCCTTTATGCCTAAGGTGGTTTCTAGTGTGGCTTTAAACCAAACTATTCATTTGCCTACCTTTTATGCAGACCCCCAAAATAAAGGGGAAAAGATTTTGCATACTTTAGATGTACACAGGCAATTGCGTTATTACTTAAGCAGGACTAAGGGTTTTAGGCAGTCTCAGCAGTTGTTTGTTTCTTTTGCTTTGAGTTCGCAGGGCAAGCCTGTGTCAAAACAAACTATTTCTAGGTGGATTGGCTTTTGCATTGCATTTTGTTATTCCCATCATGGCAAGGAGGTTCCAGCTGGGATTAGGCCTCATTCCACTAGGGCTACTGCCACTTCAACAGCATTTCTACGGGGTGGCAACTAAGGATATTTTGGAAGCAGCTACTTGGAGTTCAGTGCATACTTTCTCTAAGCATTATCACCTTCCTATCTACTCTAAGTCCAGGGCTGGTTTTGCCACAGCTGTTTTGCAAGGCATGTTGTCAGCTCCTGCTTCTTTATGATTTGCCAGCCTCCCTTACCTCTGCTTTGGGATTCTACCCAATAGTAAGGACTGCAGCAATGGAAGACGAAGAACATAGTACAGTTTTGTACCTACCATAAATGTAGATGTTCGAGGATTCCATTGCTGCAGTCCAATTTACCCTCCCTCCTTCCGCTCTGTGTTTAGGGGTGGTTGTGTAGGTGATTTACCTGCTTATATTTTTGTATATATTGTTCATGTTTTGGTGCAGGTATTTTGAGCCTTGTCTTTTTAGGGTCTTCTGACATCTGGGGCAAGAAAAGACTGAGGATATGACGCCGGTCATGCGCATTAGTACCCTGACGTACTGACGTCAGTCTAATGCGCCCTGACCGACGTCAGCCTTATACTCTGGTATTCGGGCCGACTGGATGCGGACTATACCCAATAGTAAGGACTGCAGCAATGGAATCCTCGAACATCTACATTTATGGTAGGTACAAAACTGTACTTTATAACATTGCCTCAAGATTCCCAGATTCACCAGCTGGACCGGAGAGGAGATTGACAACTGACCTTTGGACATGCTAGAATAATATTGGGAAATCCTTAATTGAAAACAAGGGCCAGTGGGGAGTGAGGGTGTAGTGCTTTTAATTTTTAGTGCTGACTTATATAATTGCTTTAGTGAGCAAGTGCCAGGTAACTTGAGTGCAATGTGATACAAGTAACTAAATGCAAAAACGACAAACAGTAACTTTCTTTCAAGTGAAACAAGGAAATAAGTACAGTAAGCAATGCAGATATCACTAGTGATCCACAGAAGCGCTGAGAAGTTGCGTATTCAAGATTCTTTTTAGTACCCAATAAGACAGGGGACTGGAGACCAATTCTGGATCTCAGCAGGTTAAACAAATCTGTACAAAAAGAAAAGTTCTGGATGGTAACACTGTAGTCCGTTTTCCCCTTTCTGGGTCAGGACAATTGGATGTGCTCCATAGATCTCCAGGACGCGTACTATCATATAAAAATGGGCAGACAGTCCAGGAGATTTCTATGCTTCCGGCTAGGTGCTAGTCATTACCAATTCAGTGCTCTGCCCTTTGGTCTCACCACAGCCCCCAGGATGTTCACCAAATGCATGGCAGTAGTCACGGCTCACCTGAGACGTCTAGGATTCCAGATGTTTTCTTATCTGGATGACTGGCTCCTCACTGCTACCACCAGGCAACAACGTATAGAGGCACGAGACTATACCATCACATCCTGTGCTCAACTAGGCATCACAATAAATTTAGAAAAATCTGCCTTGTTGCCCTGTCAATCTATTACATACATAGGAGCAGAGCTAAACACAAGGAAAATTATTGTAAAATTGCCTCAGGAAAGAGTTTCCATTATTTGAAAACAGGTGTCACTTCTCCTGAGGAGCAAAATAATTCAAGTCAAATATGTTCTTCAAGCTCTAGGGTCCATGGCAGCGGCCATTCTTCTAGTTCCCTTAGCACGCTTTCACATGAGAATCCTTCAGTGGCTTCTTTTCACACAATGGTCCTTCCAGGAATTACCCATGTCTCACATGATGCTAATTACGGAATCTTGCAAAAGACACCTTTCCTGGTGGATGGTCTCCCCACTAGTTACTCAGGGCAGACATTTCATGGAACCCCATCCGGTTGCCACAGTGACCACGGACGCTTCCCTGATAGGGTGGGGGTGCATTATCTAGGCAAGACAGTCCAAGGCACTTGGCAACCTCAGGAGTACAACTTGCGCATCAACATCCTGGAGATGAGAGTGGTGCTCCTAGCATTGCAAGCTCTTCAAGACTCTCTCCCTGCTGGGACTATTGCAATACAGATGGACAATATGTCAGTGGTTTGGTACATCAACAAACAGGGCGGAACCAGGTCTTATCCCTTGTGCCAAGAGGCCCTCAGACTGTAGCAATAGGCGATTTCCTCCCAACATTTTCTGACAGCAACGCATATCCCTGGGACATCCAATGTAATAGCGGACAGGCTCAGCAGGGCTATCCTCATGCCTCATGAGTGGTCTTTGAAACAGGAAATTGTGGATCTTATTTTCTGCAAATGGGGCCAGCCTTACTGCGATCTCTTTGCCTCTCCCCTCAACAACCAATGCAGCAGCTACTTCTCCCTTGTTTCTCATCCAGGTCAGACACCCAGGGACGCTCTAGTCCATAATTGGCCTCAGGGACTGCTTTATGCATTTCCCCCCTTTCCCCTAATTCCAAATGTCATTCAGAAAGCAAAATCGTTGGGTTGCAAAATGATCCTCATTGCCCCCTATTGGCCTTGACAGATTTGGTTTCCGTTCCTTCACTCCCACCTTCTAGCCCAGCCTTAGATTTTGGACCCAGTACCAGACCTTTTGATTCATCAATCAGGTGGGCTACACCAATCCCTCCAATCTCTCAAGCTCACAGCTTGGTTAGTCCATTTCCAATCCTAGCCAGGCTCTCCAATATTTCCCCAGCAGTGCGTGACATTATCGTTTCCTCCCATAAGACAAATAGAAGGAGAGTCTGTGCTAGCAAATGGAAAAGATTCTCTTACTGGGCAGAATCCAGAAATTTAGATCCTTTTACAGCTCCCAAACACGAGATTTTGGATTTTTAGCAGAACTGTTTCATTCAGGTGCAGCGGCTGCTACCATCAGAGTACAGTTAGCTGCCATCTCAAATTTTCATGTCGGAGTTTCTAACTCCAGTATAATGTCTCACAAACTCTGCAAGGCCTTCATGAGAGGTACATCTCTACTTAGACTCCCAGTAAAAGAGCCCCTTCCACCTTGGGATCTCAATTTGGTTCTGGCCTCCTTGATACAGCCACCTTTTGAACCAGCAGCATCATGTTCCTTGAAATTTCTCTCTTGGAAAACTCTTTTCTTAGTTGCTATTACTTCTGCCAGACGTGTTTCAGAACTTCATGCAATATGTGTACGCCCTCCATACTAGTTTTTCACAAAGATAGAGTTTCTCCGAGAACCAACCCATGCTTTCTACCTAAAGTTTGTTCAGAATAGAATTTGAATCAATTCATTGACCTTCCTGTCTTTTTCCCTCATCATTCCAACAAGGCAGAATACAGATTACACCAACTGGATGTGCATAGACAACTGCATTTCTATCTCCATAGAACTAAAAAGATGAGAAAATCAGATCAGTTGTTCCTTTCATTTGCTAACAACAAACAAGGCCTTCCGGTTTCTAAAGTAACATTGTCAAAATGGTTATAAGACACCATAGCCCGTACCTACCATTTGCGACACAAAGATCTTCCAACAAAACCCAAAGGTCATTCAACCAGGTCAGTAGCTACTTCGGTAGCGTTTCAGTCTAGATTGCCCATAGATTCAATTTGTGCAGCAGCTACTTGGGCAGATCCTCATACATTAATTTCTCATTACAAAGTAGATGTGGTCTCCTGGGGCAGGGCTTCCTTTGGTTCCACGGTTCTGAAGAGTCTGTTCCAATGAGCCACCCAGGATTGAGGTGCTAGGGACGCTGTCTCATCCAGCAAGAACGAAGGTGAGATTGGACAGCTTAACATAAAGAAGGTATGTACCTACCATAAAGTTTCATGTTAGTTGTCCTTCATCTTGCCTTCCTTCTTGCGTCCCTCCCTCCATCCCCCTTCCTTGAGGATTGAGAGGAGTTCCTCAATGGTTTCACTGGCTAATTTGTTTTGTTATTAGTTGCTTCCCAGCCAAACCATGACAATTAACTGTATATCCAGGTCTATTAAGGGATTATTTTCTGTAATTATGTCTAGTGTGAGCTATCTCAAACGAGATCTGGGTAGCTGACGCTGGGCATTCTGGGATAAGGGGTAGCCTCGAGCCAGTAAAGAGCTCTCCAGGTATAGTAAGTGGCCGAGTCGGAGCCGAGGATCGGTTCTGAACCCATCCAGCAAGAAGGAAGGCAAGATGAAGGACAACTAACATGGAATGTTATGGTAGATACATATCTTCTTTTTCTCTGCACTTCCCTTTGGCTTATCTACTGCACTCAGGGTATTCACAAAGTGTCTGGCTCCAGCCATTGCATTTTGCAGGCAGAGAAATATTCAAATTTACCCATACTTGGACGATTGTCTTATTCAGGCAGAAAGCCAGGACTTGCTATTACAACACATGGCATTCGTGAAGAAACTTCTAACCTCCCTGGGTTACACCATCAATGAAAAGAAATCTCACCTAGTACCCTGCCAACAGATTGTATTCCTGGGAGCAAGCTTGAACACAACTTTCCAGATGGCATTCCTCACTCCGGAGAAACAAGTTTATTTGACAACCTACTTCAAACTATTGGCCACAAAACCCCAGCTATCTGCAAGGAAATTACTGCAAGCCCTGGGGTTCATGGCCTCTTGCATTTTACTAATTCCATATGCAAGACTGCATATGAGGAAACTCCAATGGTATCTAAAAAGCCTATGGTGTCAACATTCTCAGGACCTGGAAACAATGATTTATATCATTCCTTGTATGAAGACAGAGTTCCTTTGGTGGGGAGTGGCCTGCTACCACAACAAGGGACTCCCTTTCACTCTACCCCCTGCCGCCCAAACCCTAACAACAGACGCATCAGACTATGCATGGGGGCTCACATGGCAGGGTAGTGCATTCAGGGCAGATGGAGCCCAAGACAGATGCACCTGCATATCAATCAAAAAGAAATGTTAGGTGTACAGAATGCTCTGACAGCCTTCAAAGGCTGTATTCTTCTAGGACAACTATTGGTAAAGACAGACAACACCACAGTTATGTGGTACATAAACAAGCAGGTTGGGAACCCACTCATACCCTCTCTGCAGACTTGCCATGGCTCTGTGGAACACAGCCTTGAGCTACCAAGTATACCTGCAAGCTCAATTCCTGCCAGGCAAACTAAATTCACTGGCAGACGACCTAAGCAGAAATCTCATAGAACCACACAAATGTAAACTAGAACCCAAAATATTCAACCTCTTGAGGAACAAATGGGGGACTCCAGAGGTAGACCTGTTTGCCTCCCCTCAAAACTACCAATTGCACAAATTCTGCACACGAACTCTCCACAACCAAGCTTGGAAATTGGATGCCCTGTCCTTCACCTGGGAAAGCCTCGCAGTTTATGCATTTCGCCCTCTGCCTCTCCTTTCGAAGGTCCTACCAAAGATCAAACAGGACAAGACAAGGACAATACTGTTTGCACCAGACTGGCCATGCCAGCACAGGTACCCCTCTTGCGCACTATGACACTGCTACAACCATGGCACCTGCTGCAGACCCCTTCCCTGCTGTCCCAGCAGGCATACCAGATTCTGCACCCTCAGCTTCAAACCCTGAACCTTGCAGCCTGGCTAATTCCTTGAGCACTCCCCTAGCATCCCTCAGTAAGCAGGCACTGGATGTCATTCTGCAGGCAAGGAGGCCTAGTACTAGAAAATCCTTTGCTGAAAAGTGGAAAAGATACTGTTCTTGGAGCCTAGTTCAGGGGATGGGCACAGCGGTGCCCAGCTTACCTCATATTCTACAGTACTTAACAGAAATGCTCCACAAGGGCCTATCCTTCTCGTCAAATAAAATTCATGCCTCTGCCATTTCAGCACATTATAATACTGAGCCACCCCTCTTCTCTCACCCCTTGCTAAAGCAATTCCTTAGCGGGGCAAAAAATTTAAGACCCCCCCCCAGGAGAGCTCCCATTCCAGCCTGGGACCTTAACTTTGTACTGGAAAAGCTCACTCTTCCCCGCCTTTGAACCAGCTGTTACAGCAGAGTTGAAATTCCTTTCTTGGAAAACAGCCTTCCTTCTAGCCATTACTTCAGCTAGAAGAGTGTCTGAATTACAGGCCCTCACGGCAATGGAACCCCTCATTATCTTCCATGCGGACAGGGTTTCCCTCAGGACTAATCCTTCCTTTATTCCCAAGATGGTGTCTTCTATGGCCCTAAATCAGTCCATTCATTTGCCTAATTTTTTCCCTAATCCACAAAACAAAGGGGAATGAATACCGCACTCTCTGGACGTGTACAGACTACTTAGATTCTATTTGGACTGGACTAAGCCTATCATAAAATCTGAACAGCTGCTAGTTAGCTTTGCTGCAGGGGAAGAAGGCAAGGCTATTTCAAAGCAAACCATTTCAAAATGGATAGTCCATTGTATCCATTTCTGCTACAAGCACCATGGAAAACCTGCCCCACAGGGGATATGATCACATTCCACCAGGGCTGCATCTACCCCTGTGGCATTTCTGAGAGGGGTCCCTACCCATGGAAATCCTAGAAACCACTACCTGGAGCTCTGTACATACCTTCACTAAGCATTATGACTAGCCTATCTTTTCTAAATCCAGAGCTGGATTTGCCACTGCAGTCTTGCAGGGATTAATAGCTGGCCCTAATGCTCTTTAACTTCCTCCTCCCTTCTTTAGCTTTGGGAATCTACCTAAATGTGATGACTGCAATAGTGAAACACGAAGAACATAGTACAGTTGTGTACAGTTACCATAAATGTAGATGTTCGAGTGTATTCACTGTTGCAGTCCTGGATACCCTCCCTCCAGCCCCCTGACTTCTCTTACTTTTACCTTTCCTTCTTGTTTGGCATATATTATACCATTTGTATTTGCTTTTTGCTGGGGGTGTACCATGCTATATAATAGCTTCCTATTATGGGGGCACCTGACATCTGGGGCAAAAACATCTGATGTAATGGTGTCAGCTGCATGTTTTATACCCCTAATGACCTGACGTCAAGGAAGAAGCGACAGCATCCAACGCAGAAAAACGAAGACTCTGGTATTCAGGCCGGCTGAGGGCTACCTGCAGGCAGATAACCCAAATGTGATGACTTCAAGAGTGAATACACTCAAACATCTACATTTATGGTAAGTGTACACAACTGTACTTTCTACCTGTGTCTTCGAGGGGTTTCTTCCACATCTGAAAAACATGCTGAGTGTTTCCATCTCAAACTCACCAATGAATGGAGCTGTGGGGCAGCAACACAGTCTCATCATGGTACCATACAGGGGGAAGAGTTGTACAGACCAACCGCTTTGAGCATCTACTGTGGTGCACAGTCTCCTCAAGATAGGAGAACACGGATCACAGACTGCATGCCGTAGCAGGGCTAGCCACTTGATGGTGTAAAATATAGCTCTAGTGATTCGGTCACATTGACTACTGTCGCCAAAATGGGCATGGATAGTTACTGGTGATAAGTGGGGTGAGGATGCACCCTACTCTGACCTACGCAGTGACCCTTGCTAATGGTGGGAGGGGTATATGTGCCCCTATTGACCTTTGGTTGCCCGCCATAAAGCACAGAAGTCCTGGGTCAATAAGCTACTGGCCGGCCGGTGTCTAGTTGCCAAGCCGGGGTTACTTGAGATAGCTCTGTTGAGTGTAAGCTGGATGTAAAACCATACCAACCTGCCAAACATGAACTGAGAATTGCTACACCTAATGTAGGTTCACTGACAGGACGCAGCTTGGAAATGGATGACATGATGATACTGAGGAGGCTGGACATCCCATGTTTCTGAGAGACAAGATGGAAGGGCAATGTAGCAAAGCCAATTGGTTTGGGATCCAGACTCTACTACTCAGGAGGGGAACAGGCTAGTAATGGTGTAGGAATTGTGGTGAGAGAGAGGCATCAGAAGGCAGTGAGGGATATCATCAGAATTAATGACAGACTCATGGCAAACAGACTCCAGTGTAATGATAGGGTGGTATCCATAATCTCAGCCTATGCCCCACAGCAGGGTTGTGATAGTGAGGAAAAGAGTACATTCAGACAGCAGTTGCAGGACCTACTAGCTAAAGCAGGACAACATGAATTGGTGTTGATAACGGCTGACTTGAAAGCATATATTGGAACAGACAGAACAGTATATGAGGACTGCCTGGGTTCACATGGGTGGGGCAACAGGAATAAAGGAGGAGAAGCCATTCTAGACTTTTGTCTGGCAAATGGCTTGATAGTAGCCAACACATGTTTCAGAAAGAGAGACAGTCACAAGATCACATACAAGAGTAGCCACCATCCAACTCAGCTAGACTTCCTCCTAGTAAGGAAAAGACACCGGGGTAGAATCCACGATTGCAAAATCATCCCCAGTGAAACAGTCAGCCCACAGCATAAACCACTAGTTACCACAATGATCAGCTGCAAGCAGTGGTCAGAGAAGGCTCTAAGGTCAACAGAAACCAGGCTGAACACCTGGAAGTTAACTGGAGAGAAAGTTCAACAATTCAAGGAATTACTCAGGGCTCTTATTACCATAAGAAGCGGACGAAATAAGTGGAGTTGAACAAGAATGGCAGCTCCTAAAGACAGCATGTGTTAGGACTACAGAAAAGATATGTGGCCAAGCCAGATACAGAAGTAAGGTACATAAGGAAAGCTGGTGGTGGAATGCAGAAGGCCAGGAAGTCATCAAAAGAAAGAAGGAGTGCAGAAAGAAGTGGAAGATAGAAAATAATGACCAGGCTAGGAAGGACTACTGATTGGCTAACAAATAAGCTAAGAAAGAAGTTGCAATAGCAAAGAATAGGGCATCAGAGGCACTCTACAAACTTCTGGAAAGTGATTTAGTAAGTGGCACATAGAAACTATATCAGGTTGCAAGGCAAAGACAGAAAGATAAAGAAGATTGTCAGACACCCTTCATAAGGGATACCAGCAACAACCTGCTCACCAGTCCACAGGACATCAAAGGCAGATGGAAGGAGTATTTCCAGCAGCTTCTGAATAAAGCAAACCCCACAGAAGCTGTACTGCCCCAGATACAGCCTATGATAAGAGAAGAAGAGGAGCCCACATTAGAAAAAGTAAGAACAGCACTAAAAAAAAGAAGTCAGAGAAAGCAGCAGGCTCAGATGAGGTCAGAGCAGATATGATAAAGATGCTGGGTAAGATAGGGGAGAAATTGCTCCTGAGGGTACTAATAACAGTGTGTAGAGAAAGGTGTCTCCCAGATGACTGGTGAATAAGCATACTCATACCAGTGTGCAAGAAGAAATGTGACATTCACAACTGTGGGCAGTGGCATCAAACTCCTATCACATTGCATGAACGTTCTGGAGAGAGTGATAGATAAACAGATACACAGAGCAGTCGAATGTAAGATACAAGATGAGCAGTGTGGGGAGATGAGCAGTTCAGATTCAGATCAGGATGCAGCACGATTGACCTGATGTTTGCAGTGAGACAGATACTTGAGAAGAAGCTAAAGATGAGGAGAGAGTCCAACTGGGCATTGCTAGACGTGGAGAAAGCATTTGACAAGGTCCCAAGGAAGCTGATCTGGGCAGTACTGCGGTAGTCTGAAGTCCAAGAAACATTGGTAGAATTAGTGCAGGCTATGTACAAGGACGCAATGACTCAAGTACGAACAGAGTTCGGCCTCTCAGAGGGGTTCCCAGTGGGAGTGGGGTTACACCTGGGTTCAGCTGTGAGCCCACTGCTGTTCATACTGGTGATGGACTACATTAGCAAACATGTCAGAGGGGACAGATCAATAAAGTTGCTGTATGCAGACGATGTGGCATTAGAGGCAGACTCGGAGCTAGAACTTCAGCAAAGGATGGGAGAATGGAATGCAAAACTGAAGGCACATGGGATGAAACTAAGCACAGATAAGATGGTGGTAATGGCAGCAAATTGGGGAAATCAGAAGAAGCTGAGAATAGAGACAGAAGGGAAGATAGTGAAACAGGTAAATAGCTTCAAGTGTCTTGGAGGGGTGATTGATGAGAAGGGAAGTCTGAATGAAGAGGTCAAAACTAGAATCAGAGGGGCTGCAGCCAACTGGCATAGAGTATCAGGTGTAGTCTATGACAGAAGAATGCCAAAGAAGCTGAAAAGTAAGGTATACAAGACAGTGGCATGACCAGTACTACTGTATGAAAAGGAAACCTGGGCAGTAAAGGCAGAACAGCTGAAGACGCTAGAGGTGATGGAACTGAAGTGCCTGAGAAGGGTGTTGGGATGCGCACTGTGGGACAGACAAAGAAATAAGTACATAAGAGCAGAAGCCAAAGTAGCTCCAATTGCAGAAGAGATCAAAGAGAACAGATTATGGTGGTTTGGACATGTGCAGAAAAGCAGAAGACAATCTGGTGAGGAAGATTTGTGACAGACAGGAAGAAGGTAAAAGGAAGTGAGGACAACCAGCAAAGAGGTGGCTGGATTGTGTGAAAGAAGATCTGCGACAGTCAGGCATGAGTGTTGAAGAAGGCAAGAGTGTGGCACTGTATTAAGAGAGTTGGCGACAGTTAACACGATACCCCAACCCCATGAGAAGGGGGCTGATGGTGTGTGTGTGTGTGTGTGTGTGTGTGTGTGTGTGTGTGTATGTATAGATTTGTTATAATGTTTGCTCTTCTAATCACTGAAAATATTGTATTTGTAATTTGTATTGTCTGCCCATCTAATCTCTGTGGACAAACTACAAAAGGGCCTCACTGAGACAGATACCTGGTGTCAAAGCCATGGCCTGAAGCTCAATGCCAAAAAGTGTATTGTCATCCCTTTTGGTAAAAACTCTGTACCCATGAACTACCACATAGCTGGTAGTCTACTTAATGCCGAAAATGTGATAAGAGACCTTGGGACACAGGTGGACAGTAGTCTCTCCTTTGATAATCGCATCACCACAGTGGTCAGGAAATCCTTCTACATGGCTCATCTCATCACAAAAGGATTCTCATCCAGAAAAAAGAGGTCATTGTTCCCCTCTACTCATCACTCATTAGACCCATTATAGAGTACAATGCCCCTTTTGGTATGTACCCCACAAGCCATCTACAACAACTGGAAAGACCACAGAAATACCTCACAAAGAGGATTACTGGCCTCAAACAAATGCCCTACGCAGACCGTCTCAAAAAACTACATCTTTACTCCATCGCATATCGCCTACTCAGGGGCGATCTCTGCCTAACATACAAAGCTATGTCAAACCCAGAGCTGTTGGACATGCTCCACTTAAAGAAATCCCAATCCCTCCGAGCTACACGCTCTAGGGACCTAAACCTTGTCACCACAATAAACAGAACATGCTGGAGGGATAGATTCCTTTCCCAGAGACTTCCCATACTCTGGAACAGACTACCTATCTATGTCAAACAGAGCTCCTCATTAGCACTTTTCAAGAAAAATCTTGATGATTGGATGGGAAATGGGAAATTCACCCCAGGGATCACTTCTGAGGCTCTGCTCGACAGGGGCACAGGAAAATAATTTTCTTGGGTGGCGAAAGCCAAGGTACATTTTTTGGCTAGGCTTATATAGGCCCAAGGGCCAATAGCCTAGTACCTACCTATGAACCTCTGTAATAATATATTTATTTGTTATTTGTAATATGTGACATGTTATGATGATTTGTTATTCCATGGAGCTTTTCTCCCCAGGCCTCCACTGAAAATGGACATGTATCCAGTCGGACATTAGTCTTTTTTGGCTGAGGGGCAATAAAGTCCTAAAGAATTCAGCAATCTGGCTGTGTATATAGCTCCCTGCAAAACACATTCAGACTTATAAGCAGCCTTAATAACAGCGTGGGAAAAGATGAACATTTTTGGTAGCTGGCCATTTGCTGTATCCTTGGCAGAATATAACCCAAAGCCTACTGCAGCAGTGAAGAATTTGAACAGCTAGTGTTATAGGTAAGTGCAACTTACACAAGTGTACTTTGCGTTTCCAGCAAGGGAGTCAAGGACATTAGTTACTGTTTTAAGAGCCAGGAGATTATTTTGGAGTTGCTTTTACAATGTTCTTGGAGCTGTACTTTTAACTGTTTGTTATGTGCAGTTAAATTTCATATGTAGCACTCATTCACAGTGCTGAAATCAGCACAGGGAATAATGAAAAACTTATCATTTTTAAATGTTGCACTGTGTAAGCACTTATTATTTGTCCATACATCAATTAAACTGTTTTGAGTGTAACCATTGTCTTCAAGTTTTGCAGCTAAGCTGTTATATTTAAATAAGTGTTCTTTTCTCAGTTGGAGGTAAACTGAACAAGATCTTTTCACATAGGAACATAGGGACATGGGAATAATACTAGCCACTCAATCATGGGAACCATAAGATGTCTAGCCATATACACTTATAAGAAGACAAACTTAAAAGATCTTGCCACCTTTGTCATACACTTAATAGTGCTTAGCTGTCAAGTTGAGCTGGGCCTTATATGATAACCCTGATGTAAATTTGTGACTATTCATCCAGTCATCAAGACTAGCCTTAAAGGTGGCCAAAGCAGTACTTCGATCAGTAGGAGCAATTTAGTCCATAGATGCAGAATACTCTGTGTTAGGAACTTGTCCCTCTAGCAAATCTTATTGATATTTTGATATAGTTTTAGGTCCCCTAATGTGGATATTTGTAAAGGAACTGGACCCAATGTCTGTTTGCATCTGATTTAACCATTGGGTTGTCTTCTCTGACTAGAGCCAACCTCAGTGACTTTTTTGAAGCTTTGGATCCAAGGCTGTGACTCCTCCTCTACTCATAATTCTCTTCACTCCACCTTAGTACCTCAGATCTCATTTGCCAGCTGGGGCATTGCATATCTGACGGCTTCTAAAGTGATGTTTTTCTTTCCACTTTTATGATTTTCATATTACTACTCCTGTCCTATCCAAATTAATATTGTTTTTTGGTGGATAGTTAATGGGATAATAGTTTAAAAATATATAATCATATTTAGCTGCTATTTTCACTATAGTTAAGAGTATTCTTTAGGTGTGTGCTGCTATTTTGATAGCAGTTAGCTTTAACTTTAAAAAATATTTTATATAGAACATAGTATTCTCTTTATTTGTTTACTGTTAAGTAGTAGTTAGGTGTCTGCAAGTGCATTCTCCTTTCAAATAGAGGGTTTTGATAATGACTGTATTTCAGTTGGTGGGGGTGTTGTATCTTTAATGATGGATAAAGTCCAATGGTTTAAAAAGTGCACAGCCTGTGGGTGCAAAATCCCCCCACAGGACCCGCTCTCTTTGTGTGTGTATTTCGTGGGTGTTGCCCACTTAGATGTTGAATGTGAGGCCTGTGCCTCTCTCAGCACCAGAGCCATTCAAACTAGGCAAGAAAAGTTCATTTTGAAAGAGCTTCTACCCCATCAGACAGGGTTTACCCAGACTTCCTCATGCACTGCTTCATCCTCTTCAGGCAATACGCAAGACAAGCCTAAACATAAAAAGAAAGAAAAGGAAAAGGAAAAATCAAAAGAGAACAGAGGAAAATAAAAGTGAAAAAACAAGGAAAATGTCCCCAGATCCAACTGATTCTTTGGGTCTGGATCCTAAGAAGTCTGAGAATTCTGATCCACCAGTTCCTTGGCCCCTATCTTTCTCTTCATGGCTCCATTTTTCCCCGGATGTGGTGAGCCTAAGACTCCACTCTCCCATACTTCTAGAAGGGAGATGTTCCAGGCCACCTTTTGTGGTATCATTGACATCTGCCTGGTCATCTTGAAGCCCTACAGAGATGGACATCGATAGAATGATGATGTTCTTGAGAAACCAGATTCATCTTGGGGTTCTGCCGGTGCCATCCACTTCAGATGCATTGGGAACTGGTCCAACAACTCTCCTGTGTTACCTCCCTTACTGGTTGACCCTTTGGTTCCAGCTCCCGTGAATCCAAGCTCATCCGATGCACTTTTGCTGGAGCTGACAGTGCAAGTGACTTTGACACCAGCAGAATCCTTGAGTCTCTCTACTCTGATACATTCGGATCTTGGAGCCGAATCATCAACACTGTGAAACAACTTTGAAGTTTTCAGAGCTATCTCTACATCTTGGGGCCTCGGCTCTCAACAGCTCAGGTTTGAGGTCAGTCTTGGAGCCGAGGTCCATCAGGGCAAAGAAGTCACCTTCATCCTTGGATAGCAGAGCAGATCCTTCAACATAGATAGCAGATTTGGCCTTCAAGGCCTTCAAAAGGGTTTGAGCCAGACCAAAAGAAAAGACATTATCTTCCACCTTGGATCTATCTCAAACTCAAATGAATACTGCTGCTCCTTCTTTTTATTCTAATCAACAGGGACAGTCATTACCAAAAAGTCCAGAGGTCACTCACTGTCTGAGTTCCCAGTCTGATTCGGACCCTTCTGATGTTTCCCCAAGACAATGTCACAGGACTTCCAAATATCTATCCTTTAATCTATGTTGAAAGTAACCATGAGTCTGCTATCTAACGCAGCTGATTGAATGTCTGGGCAGCAGGTACTGGCATCACAATATACCAACATGCTTGGATATGCTTTGTGACTTGACATAAGGCTTCAAGATGTCCTCTGTCAACTCCCCTTTGATGGTTCTACACTCTTTGAGCTAAATGTAAAAGATACACTGACCAGGAGTGAACATGATTCTAAAACCCTGTCTGCCATGGGAATCGATGAATGCTCCTAGCTTGCAGTCATCTGCAAACCTAGTCAGCCAGATTGCTTTGGTATTGGCTTTTACTTCAGAAAAGTAGATGCCAGACAGGAGAGGTCCAGCACAGGACCCTGGGGGACTCCACTGGTGACTGGTCTCTTTTTTGGAGGTAACTTCCCCTGTTTTGATTATATGTGTCTTAACTGTGAACCATTTGGCAATCCAGTGATGACATAGTAGTTTATTCCCAGTTTATTTAGCTTTTCTTATTCCTGAGTGGGTAATTGTGTCAAAAGCTTTATCCAGGTCGAGGTATGCAGTGTGTATGTGACCTGTTCAAAGAAAAATCCACCAGGTACAGTAAGCATGACCTGCCCTTTACAAATCCAAACTAAGATGGGTCTTGTGTTTGGAGGTTTTGTATGTCCTGATTGATTAATTCCATGATAAGTATTTAAATGACTTTGCATATGAGGCTGGTCAAAGTTAGGGGTCTGTAATTGCCTGGGTCTGTGAAAGTTCCTTCTTTTTTAACCATCATGTAGTTAAATGGACTCCTCTATCTGGCCTTGCATCAACATGTCATATAATATATAAATTTTTCTATGAGCAGTATTCATCTCACTATAAGACAGTTGTACATACGTCTCATCTCCTAACAAGCAGCTTATCCTTGAGACATAATTTATATGGCCCATTAGTACAGCACTACTTCCCTTGTCCAGTTTCATCACCCTAAGAATTGTATTGACCCATAAACTTTTAAAGGTTTCCACCTGAGTGTTAGTTATATTGTGCCTGTTGTTCCTTTGAGTTTGAGATTTATTAACCACTCTCCTGGCACACATTTTTTTCAAATAATTGAGCAGTGGGGTGCAAGGGAGGATTGAGCATATTTTTTTCTTTAGAACCTGGGCAGTATGTGTCAGTGTTTTGTTGATTATTAAACAGTACAGCTAAATTTTAATTGTCTAATATACAGTTTTAAATCAGTAAGAACATTAACTGTATTAGCTGTCCTAGTTGGGGCAAAAGTAAATCCCCTTTCAAATATATCCTCATGCTCTAAACCCAGAAATGTGTTAAAGTATTTATATATCTTAAAATCACCATGTTCATTAGTTAGAATAGTTACTATCGGTGAGTCCTTTTTGCCCATTTGATGTTGTTCATCATTTTCACACCTCTGTTGTTCTTTTAATTGTAGTGCGAGTGTTGCTAGTTTGTCAAAGTTTATTCCGGGTTCCTATACTGTGAATGATTCTTAAGTCTGTTGAAACATTGTAGAGGTGGATAATCCAAAGGGAGTGGCTGACTGTTGAATTTTTTATAGCTCCACTTCGTCCTGATCTTGTAAATTGATTGGTTTGGTGTTGTGCTTTGTCATATTATTAGAAGGTAAAGAATAAGCTCTGTTAGTTTGATAATCATAATTATTCCCAGTTTTTTTTTTTGTCCTTCTGTTTTTAATATCTGTGACAAACAATTCAGATTTGTCAAAAATATTATTGTATTTAACCTCATACATATTAAATAATAAATCTTTGGTGATAGACATGGTCAAACTGAGTTATTTCAGTAGATAGTTGGCCAATAGTTTTATCATTAAAATGTAAAAATACCTCTATCAATTAACAACCCTATCAGTTAAATAAAAGCAACAACTCTTTAGGCAAATCAGAGTTGGGCTCTAAGTCTGGTTGAAACTTCCAGTAGAGTACAATTTGAGGTGCCACACCATCTTTAATACAATTATGAAAGTATAAATTCTCAACTGGTAACTTGAGTACTTCTGTAGCTTCTCTTCAGACTGTTGGAGTTGTTGGTACAAAGTATAGTGTGAAATATCCTTAGTCCACAAGTTCCTTCTTCTCTTAAGCCAAGTATTAATGTTTCTTACATGTTTGTGTTGCACAGATGTATCTGACCACTATGCAATGTAAATGGACTGTTAGATTGTGGTTGAGCACGTGTTACAGTATTCATATCTATTGTGGCATCATTCCTTTGTACAGACAGACTGCTCTGAAAATCCAGATTATTTCCTTGGATAATAAAAACAACACCTGTCTTGTTAGTTGTGCAGCATTGTTGACTAGGTCAACTACATCCATTGCAGAATCACTTGTAGCAAGAGAGTTCATTGAAGACTCCATAGGGAGATCACAAAAACAACCAAGAAAACAAACCTTGTCAATATGTAAACTCAAAAATAAAAAACAAACTCAGCGAACTCAAAGCACAGAAATTTAATCCACAAAAATTATGTATTGTTAACTACTCTCCTACTATATTTATTTATTTCACATTTGCTGACTGGGTTAGTCCAACCGAGTTTGCAAACAAACCCATTTTCAGTGGAGACCGAAGGGGAAAGAGCCCCAGAAAACGTAATCAAAGATAAACATACAGGACAAAAACTATTAAAAATAATGCAAATATAAAATTAATTATAAAGAAAAAAACAAAAGAAAAAATTATGAACATTAAGGGTTGCACTGATAGCAGTAGTCTAAATTTACTACATATAAGAGTAAAAACAAAAGGATAATCGTTGTTCAAGAAAAGGAAAATGTACAGACATTGATAGTAAGTGAGAGAAAAAAAGATAAATAGTGCCGAGAATGGGAGGGGGAGAGAAAGAATGAGCTATAGTAGTAGAGCTGAGGGTGTAGGATGTTAGTTTAAGCAAGATCACAATTGGCACACATTTTCCAAACAATTGATTAGTGGGATGCAAGGAAGGCTTGACCATACTTTTTTTCTTTAGAACCTGAGCCAGGTATGTGGGAGTGTTTTGTTGATTATTAACCCATACAGATAAATTCAATTGTCTAACATACAATTTTAAATCAAGAATAACATTAGCTATATCATTTGTCCTAGCTGGAGCAGAAGTGTGTTACTGTAATTACATAAATTAAAATCACCATGTTCATGATGCCAGGGAATCTTCTTGGGCTAGGCTTATATAGGCTCCAAGGCCATTAGCCTAGTACACACCTGTGAATCTGTGAACCTATTAGAATAGCTAAACTATGGCAACTTAAGGATTAAATGCTTGTTTTTATTTTTATTTATCCATTAATCTATTTAACTATACCCAACTAACTAACTCCATTACCAGACCCAACAAAACAAACCCCCGAGGTACCACACTAGACTGGATCCTAGTATCCCATCCTAATAAAGTCTTAAACTCTGGCATTATACCTGACCCTATAGGAGACCACTTGCCAGCTTTCATACACCGACTACCTAAGTGAGTAACACCAAGTGCTACCCACTCCTTTCCTCACCTACACCAATATATTCACACACGTAACCTCACAAACTTTAACCCCACTACTTTCTCTGACTCCCTAAAACAAACAAACTGGAACCCCCTAAAAACTCTTCCGCAAGACAATGCCGTAGAATTTTTCAACTCAACCTTCTTAAACATCCTCAGCTCCGTAGCGCCACCAAGAACAAAAAGAGTAAAAACCAAGACTGCCCCATGGCTAACCAAAGATACCAAAAAAATTATGCTACAAAGAGATAAATCCTGGAAAACATACCATCAAAACAAGCAGCCAGAAATTTTTCTTAAATATAAACAACTCCGCAACCTCACTAAAAAACAATCCATGACAAAAAGTCCTACTATATCAAACTCCAGTCTAACCAATCAAAAAAACCCAAACATTTCTGGAATTCCATAAAGTCTCTTCTCAACCCAGGTAGCAAAAACAACCCTTGCCCTGACACCAGTAAATCTGATCCTGAAATAGCTTCTCTATTCAACTCCTTCTTCACCAACTCCATAGCAGAACTGACCAAGACCTTCCCTAACAATAACACTTCCCCTCAACCTATCCAATCTTCCTCATCCCGTACACCATCCTCTGCCCCCAGTCCTCCTTCAGCATTTGAACTTAAACCCATCTCAACCTCCCACATAAAAAAATTACTCTCTAAATTAAAACCATGCTCCAATGCCCCTGACAATATCCCATCTTCCTTCCTAAAAATAGCCGCAGATGGTGTCACTCTCCCCATTAGCATCTTGATCAGTAGATCCAAGCAGGAATCTTATATGCCCAAATTATGGCATGCTGCCTTTATTCTACCTCTCCATAAAGGAGGCAAAAACAATAGCATCTCTAACTACCACCCCATAGCTGTCCTCCCCCAGATCTCAAAACTTCTGGAAAAATGCATCCACATTCAGCTTATGACATTCCTAGCGATTCACCAACTAATCACTCCAACCCAACATGGCTTCTCACCTGGCTATAGTACTATCACTGCCCTTCTCTCCTTCTTAGACACAATAAATCTTGCCCGTGATACTAGAAAAATAGTATCAACAGTTCAAGGCATTCGATACCATCTCCCACACCCATCTCTTGAACCATCTTTCTAACCTTAATCTCTCCCAGAATACCTTATCCTGATTCTCCAGCTACCTCTCTGACAGGTCTCAAGCTGTGAAATGGGGGAAAGGCACCTCAGCCTTCCTTCCTACGCCCACTTGGGTACCCCAGGGATCCATACTCGGTCCAATGCTGTTCAACATCTTTATTAATGATTTCCACAAAGCCATACCCACACCAAAATTGTACAATATGCAGACGATTCAACTTTAGTCTGCTGCGCCTCTAACCTCTCAGAGCTTCAAACAGTGACCCAAACTGCTTTCTCCACTACTGAAAACTGGATGCTCCAAAACCACCTCTAGCTAAATGCCAACAAGTCCAAAATACTATTATTCTGTCTGTCAAAAGCTTCTCCTCTTGATAAAAACTTGTTCCAAATTATTAAGCAAAACAACTCTACTATAGAGGTTGTTCCCTTCGCTAAACTACTTGGGGTTACTATTGATGAACATCTAAAATTCGACACTCACATCCAGTAAAACATTAAGAAAACCCATATCAGACTTGGTATGCTATACAGAAACATGCACTTTCTCTCTCCTTCCACCAGACAAACTCTCGCCACTACCTATCTACTCTCCTCACTAATGTATGGCGCTCCTCTACTAAGAAATTTATCTGCCTCTCTCTCCTCCAAATTGGAAGTCTGTTATAATAAGATTTATAAATTTGCAACCAAAGCCAAATTCTCCTCCCACCATTGTACTGCCCTTCATTTGTTAAATTGGCTTGAACTCTCCAGCCATCTAGACTATCTTCAAATTACTATAGCCCACAGACTAATTTTTCAGCCTACTAAGTGCCCAACACTAACCAACATCCTTCAACCTTACACCCCTCAGAGAACTCTAAGATCTATTCACCAAAACCTAATCACTGTCCGCAAACCCAATCGTCCTGCTGGTCAGCTTCTTTTATCCTTTTCCTTAGCTAAAAAATGGAATTCTCTTCCTTCCTGTCTAAGGACTTGTGAAAACTTTGAAAACTTTCAAACTCAGCTACATTCCTACTTTTCCTGTAACAGGAAATGCAACTGCACTCTCCCCACCTAGCCTAATAATCAATCCACCCCTTACACTCCTGACTAACTCTGAGTACAAGCTAACATAACATAAATGTACATATTGTAAATAACATAATTGTACGTATTATAAATAACCCATCCCACCATTTTTCTCTCTTTTCTTCTAAGTCTTTGTTCTCCCTCTCAATTAAGTTACCACTGCCATCCTAAATATTTAGATACTATGTAACCAAAGAATTTATTTCTGTTTTCTAGCATGAAATGAAATTGTAATTGTGTCTTCTTTACTATGATTGTATATGTAACTAAACTGTGTAATGCGGAGCTTTTCTCCCCAGGCCTCCACTGAAAATGGGCTTCCTGAGCCCAGTGGACCTCCCCGGTTATCAAATTGGAAATAAATAAATGTATTTATTTATGGATGCTTGTTTTTATTTTTATTTATTTTGAATGATGCTATAATGTAATAATTGCTTTTTATGTTTATATTTAAGTATATTCTTTTAAAAGAATGAATTCAGTTAATGACATCACAAGCTACTTCCTGTTTGTAGTTTTGTTCTGAGGAAGTCCCATATTGGAATGGACGAAAGCGCTTAAAATTATAATTTTTTATGGATTAAATTTCTGTGCTTGGAGTTCGCTGAGTCACCTTTTTATTCTTGATTTTATGTATTGATAAGATTCCCTTTATTTTAAAATACTGTAACTCTTGTCATCCCCTGTAAATGATTCCCTTTTTTCTCATAACGTTTTCTTTCTTATTCTCACCATGTTTAAACTCTGTTTTCATTCTATCCCACTCACTAGCAATATCTACTGAAGAAATGTCCATCTTCCCTGATGACAGGTTTTTTTACCTGAATGTTTATTAACTTTTATTTAAAAAAAAACAAACAAAAAAAAAACACCCAAGACATGCATTTACTCATGAAATATTCATGCATGACCCACAATTTTGTACTCTTGTGGGCATCCCCTTCTCCATTTGTAACACACAACCTTTCTAATCTAGTAACATTAGGAATGAACCAAAACCAGAGTTTACATTTTTAAATAATTAATTTTCTGCTTTCTGAATACCTTTTGTTCATACCTCTCAACCTGTTAGCAAAAGAAATCTGGACAAAGCCAAAAATAATTGTGGGACAATTTTTAAATACTGTAGTTATAAACTTAGAAAGTTGCTAGAATTAAAATATCTGGTGGTGTCATTTTAATTCGATCCTCAACTGTTGGGTTCGGTTCCAACCCTCGGATCCAACATGGCTACTTTTTCCAGCTCGTGGAACACTGAAACTCTTGAGCTCTTCCCTTACCCATAATGCACTAGTCCCCTACCGTACCTCAGATCTCATTTGCCACCTTCGTGCATGGATGTGGTCGCTGTTAGCTCTCAAGCTATAGCTGTTTTTTTTGTGAGTAAAAGTAGAATTTATATATATAACTTTTTTCCTTATTGGATCGTATCCTCTGTTCCCTTCCTACACTTTTTAGTGTATTTTCTGAGCATCATAGTTGGTATTTTCCCATCTTTTTCTTTTTCCCTTATACCTTTGAGGTAGTCCCTTAGATTACCATTGCTGGTAATATTTCATTTTCTTTCTTTTATCTAGAAATTAAAAAAGAACTTCTTTCTTTTCTTATACTATTCTATTGTTAATAGTGTCTATAGATATAACTAAAGAACCCTCAGGTTTTAAAAAATGAAAGGCCTGTGGCCATAAGATTCCATTATTGGATCACACAGTATGTGTGGTTATTGTTTAATCCCAGCCCATTTAGATTCTGCATGAGATATATGTAAGGCCTTTAATTCTGGTTCTCTTATAGGCTGCAGAAATAAACTGATTTTGAGACGATTAGTACCTTTAACATCTTCTGATACAACATCTGGGGCTGAAATCCCTAAGAAGGTCGACAAAAAAGAGACCAAAAAGCATCCCTCAGACTCTTCAGGTTCTTATACTCTGAGCTCAGAACCACCTCTAAAAATATCAAAACCATCAGATCTGAAGACAAAATCCTCCAGTCCAGCTGTTTCGGATCCAAAATCTATGATGTCAGATCCAACCCCCTCAAATTTGAAAAAGCACAAGGATAGGACACCTCAGATCCAGTGTCCTCCGATTCTGGATCCAATATCTTCCTTCTCCCATCTCATTTCCTGGAAAGACCTCACCATTCTAGGAATTTGTCTGTTACTTCCTTTTCTCGTTCCTCCAGAAGTCTGACCAAAGTGGATGTTGATAGGATGACAAGGAAATTTCTCTTGATGCAAACTCAAATGGGGGGTTTTCCTGGCTCCTACCCCAATGAATCCACTGATCTTAATCAGTACTACCACAACTATTTTGTCTCCTTCTCTAATCTGACCTTTAGTTTTGGAGCAGTTGGATCCGAGAATCCTGGATCCTTCCATATTGGATCCTAAGATAGTTGTATCTTCTACACTGATACTGTCCTGGTGGACCAGCTCCAAGTATGTCAGAGCCAGATGACTCTCAGAGCCTCGGCTGTGGACAGGTCGGCTCCAACCCCTGCTTCGAGTGGTTTGTCTTCGGGTCTGGAGGAGCCAATGGATCAGAAGCACATCTTCTCAGAGCTGTCAGTTTCTTCCTCTCTGAGGCATTCTGCTTTTGAGGTAGTGGAGAGAGTTTTCTCTGTTCCAATAATAAGGACTTATCCACCCTCCTCTATTTCTCTGACCCAGTTGACTTTGTGGCTTAAGCCTCAACTTCCTGCACCACAGGAACAGGCAGCAGAAAGTCTCCAGGTTATATTGATATCTTCCGATACTTCTCTGGAATATCCCAACAAAGAAGTCCCCAGGAAGAGAAACTGCAAAAAGATGCACTTAGACTCTCCTCAGGAGTCTGTCACAGAGGATACTGATTTTGATGAGGGGAAGGGTCCCCAAGATCACCACTTGATGACGTCTCATTTGGAGAAATACTAGACATCCAAAGCAAAGGGGTGGTTGGTCAACCGACAACCCTTCCCAAGAGGAATCGGTATTCCTGGAAGTTTTTGGGGCTGCCCATCTACCTCCTGGGTGAGTCCGCCTACCGATGAGCTCATTGATTTGATCTTTTGACAGTAGTGAAAGGAACTTGATGCTTTTGAGTCAATCATCAAGAGACCAGACAGGATACTGGCACCACCCAAGGATAGGGAATTTTGGAGGAAAGTAGTACCAGTTAATGCCATGGTCGTAGCAGTAGTCAGAAGGAAGGAACTTGAAGAACAAAGTTCCACTGTTCATCCCCCTAACAGGGAGTCTAGGACATTGGACAGATTCAGGAAGCATGTATATGCTTCAGCGACTTTTGCACTTCATTTGCAGAATTATTTGTTACACTTCAACAGACTACAGAGGGATTTGATTAAAGAATTCAACAAATCCCTTTCCAGGACCATTACTTCTGAGGCAGAGAACTTGGTTCCCTCATAGCTGGCTACCCTACAGTCTATTTCAAATTTGTCCATGAGGCTCATCTCATACATCTGAAGGTACCTTAAGGGTGGTAAGTTCAGGTATATACATTAAAAGCATACCTGGATGCACCTGTGTGATTTTGCAGAGACCTTTAAGTCTTCCTTCGTCAATGTTCCCTTTGACAGAAGTTCTTTATTTGGCCCCAAGGTTAACAACACATTATCCAGGTATGAACAGGATGGTAAGACCCTGTCTGCTCTGGGGGTACATTTTTTAACTCCTCAAAGGACCTTTTCTACGAATCAATGAGGTGGTTGAAAAAATGTGGTTCAGAAAGTCCCAACGTAACTTCCAAGATCTGCATGGAGATAGTTCCCCCAGGTGCAGAGACAGAACTCTAATGGAACACTCCACCCGCGCAGCAGAGGAAGCCCACAAAACCAAGGGTCCAGAGACACTTTCTCTGACAGATCCTACCAGCGTTCCTGAAAGGAGGCCTGATTGTCCACCTCCAGAGGCAGTTGGCAGGGTTGTTTATCCCTGCACCAGAGAGCTAGAGATTGCAAAAGTTTTATGACTGTAGAGAATTATTTACAGAGGTTATATAATACCCTCCTTAACAGTAAACAAAATTCCCGATTTTCCACCCAGTTAGAAGAAAGTAGCAGCAATAGAAAGAAAAAAGCTGCCAGAGAAAAGAGTTATCCAAGATGTCCCCCAGACCAAAAAGAGTCCAGAACTTACTCATGATTCTTTTTAGTGCCAAAGAAAACATGGAACTGGAGACCAATTTTAAATCGCAGCAATCTGAACAAGTCAGTTTGGTACACCAAGGTCTAGATGGTCACGGTTCAGTCCATGTTGCCCTTTCTGCACAAGGATGACTGGATGTGCTGAGTAGATCTTCAGGATGCATGCTATCATATAAAAATGAACAGATGGTCCGGAAGATATCTACGCTTCTGGCTGGGAGCCAGTCATTACCAATTCAGAGCTCTGCCGTTTGGTCTCACCACAGCCCCCAAGGTGTTCACCAAATGCATGGCAGTAGTGGCAGCTCACTTTAGACTGCAGGGATTCCAGGTGTTTCCTTAATTGGAAAACTGACTCATAACCGCTCTGACCAGGCATCATCTGATTAAAGCTCAAGATTTTGTATTCTAGTTTTGCTCCTGCCTGGGAATTACCATAGATCACAACAAATCTCAACTAGAACCAACACAAATATTAGACTTTATCAGAGCTTTGTTAGACCCGGTATCCTTGACAGCCTCCCTTCCTTTACCAAGGGTACAAACCCTACAATTCCAGATCAAAAAGATCATTCAAAATTCCTGTCTCTCAGCTCATTTGATCCTTCAAGCATTTGGGTCTATGTCTGCTGTGATAGTTTTGATTCCATTAGCAAGATACAGGGTACCTATTACTTCACCGACAGGTCAAAAGAGCGACACTCACATGTTCGACTCCACATCATCGAAACTTCATAACATCGACGTTTCAGGTAAGTGATCTTCCCCCTCACAGGACCCATGGTAGCACTCGTTTCTCTGTTATAACGCGTACGATTTACGTCATTATTCAAAATTTACACTGATAGCATTGTCCTTACCTTCTTAATAGTGAAACGAGTGCTACCATGGGTCCTGTGAGGGGGAAGATCGCTTACCTGAAACGTCGATGTTATGAAGTGTCGATGATGTGGAGTCGAACATGTGAGTGTCGCTCTTTTGAACTGTCGGTGAAGTAATAGGTACCCCAAGATACCACATGAGAATTCTTCAGTGAACTCTAGCAACTCAATGGTCTGTTCTTCATCAGGTCTTATCCACCCAAATCAGGAAACTCAGACATGTAAAAATTACCTCCTTTGGTGGATTTACTCCGCTCAGATAATGCAAGATCGCTCCTTCATTCTCCGTCATCTCAAGGCCACAATGAGAGCAGTCCTAGCGTTGCAAGTCTTTCGAGACACACTTCCCTCCGGGATCATTGCAGTTCAGACAGACAATATGTCAGTGGTCTGGTACATCAGTAAACAAGGAGGAACCAAATCTTATCTCCTGTGTTAAGAAGCTTTCAGTGTGTGGCAATGGGTGATCTCATCCAGTCGGTTTCTGATAGCAACACATATTCCAGGGAAATACAACATGATAGCAGACAAGTTAAGCAGGTCCATTCTAATGCCTCACAAGTGGTCTCTCAACATAAAAGTGCCAGAAAAAATATTCCATCAGTGGGACTAACCTTGCTGCAATCTCTTCGCATCTCCTGTCAGTAGTAAGTGCATTGGGTTCTTTGCCCTGGTCCCCCCACAGGGGGCATCACCGAGAGAGACATTCTTCTACATGATTGGCCTCCCAGTCTCCTCTGTGCCTATCGCCCAGTCCTCTAATCCCCAAATTCCTTCAGAAAGCATCGCAGTTGAAGAGCACTGTTAGATCTGGTATCATTTACATGTACAAAAGTACAATATTCTCTTTCTGTGTCTGACATGCAGCCATATGAAAACAGGTTTTATAGTTTGCATACAGTTTCAGTAAATGCACTATAACCTTCAGTCAAGAATACTGATAAGACCAGAATGTGCTGTACATTTAAGTATAAACACATCTTCTTTGTATGCTTCAAGGCTTGGGAACCAAGGCTAACTTTACAGGGATTGGTATATTAGGAAATACTTCAGGGACAGTTAGTTTGTTTGGACTGATATGCAGAAAGTCACGGCAGTGCAGTCACCAGAAGGCAGTACAGACACTCGAGATTGGGTGCAGAAGTTAAATCAAATATCCAGCATTCCAGAATATTAATGATATTATTTGGAAAGATCAGAATATATGTCCAGAAACTACGGACATAATTATTGTTATTTAGACACTACATTTCTGAATACAGAATCAATGGGCAGTATAATGAGTGCAGAAACTATGGACATTAAGATGTGATTCAGATATTATTGATATCTAGCTGCACTGTACATAATAAAGCATACTTAACCGAACTACAGTGTGTGCAGGCTTTATTCTGAAAAGTACAAGAAGATTTGTCCCATAAAGGAGAGAGTGGCACCTGTTCAGCATAGTTCTTGATAATTAACAGATAAGTACAGTCATTCCAATTCCATTCCAGTTAATTTCCGTATCCTACAGTCATATCAATTTTTTCTAATTCAGTCATCCTCACTGTTCCTTATTGGCCTTGTCAGATTTGGTTCTCCTTTCTTTGGCTTTATCTGCTTCACCTGAAATGGATTCTGGATCCATATCCAGACCTCCTGTCTCATCTAACAGACATGATACACCTGGACATCTTAGGCCTAAAACTGACCGCATGGTTTGTTCACTTCTGTTGATAGTAAGATATCCCAGTCTTCTCCTCTCCTGTCTGCCACATTCTTTTATCCTCCCACAAAGCTTCAATTAGAAAAATTTACAGAAGTAAATTGAAAAGGTTTGTTATTTGGGCACAGCAAAATGACACTGACCCTTTTTCAGTGCCAGCACCTAAAGTTCTTGAGTTTTTAGCTACAATTTTTAACAAATGTGCTAATTCTCCAACTATAAAAGTACAGCCAGCAGCCATTTCTAATTTTCAAATTGGAGTAAGTAATTCATCTTTGGTGTCTTTCAAACTTTGCAAGGCCATTATAATGGGAATCGTTCTTCTTAGACTCCCTTTTAAAGATCCCACGCCCCCATGGGATTTGAATTTGGTTTTACAATCTTTAATCCAATCTCCCTTTGAACAGTCAGCCAAGTATGAACTAAATTTTTAACCTAGAAGACTGTCTTTTTAGTGGCCATTACATCTGCTAGGAGAATCTCAGAACTTCAAGCCCTATCTTCTAAACCTGCTTATTTAATTTTTCATAAGGATAGGTATCCTTGCAAACCATCCCATCCTTCCTTCCTAAGGTGTTGTCAGAATCCAATATTAATCAAACTATTAATCTTCCAGTTTTCTTTACAAATTTTGCAAACAAAGGAGAATATATGTTACACCTGTTGATGTTCACAGACAGTTAACGTTTTTGTCTGCACAGGACAAATCTTTTCAGGAAATTGGATCAATTACTTGCCTGCCTTTTGGATTCAAAATTGGGCAAACCAATTACTAAAGTAACCTTAGCAAAATGGTTAACTAACTGTACTTCATTTATTTACAAAAACGGGGTTGTCAAAACCTCTAAAAGCTCATTCTTCTAGGTCTGTGGCAACTTCTTCATTATTTTTATCCAGATTTTCATTGGATGATTTGTGCAGCTGCAACTGTGGCTATCCTTCATACCTTTATTGCTCATTACAAATTGGATCTGGTCTCTAGGGGGAAATGCAGCCTTCAACTCAGCGGTGCTCAGGAATATCCTTTCTTAGAGCCCTCCTGGGATTTAGGTAGCTGGAGACTCTGTCCCAACAGTTGAGGAATGAATGAAAATTACATCAGATAAAAAAAGTTATGTACTTACCATAATGTTCCATCTGTGTTGTTCATTTCATTCTTCCTCAACTTCCCTCCCTCCAGTCCTTACCATTTCTGACTTCTGGAAGGATTAGAATAGGCTAAAGGAACCAATGTTCCTGTATTTGAGCTCCAGATACTGTTCTGTCATCTCTTTATATTTGTTAAATATTTTATACACTTAAAAGTCAGCAAACAAGATCTGAGATATGGTAGGTGAGTTGTGTATTGTGGGTAAGAGAGGTTTCAGTGTTCCACAAGCTGGAAAAAGTGGCTGAGTCGGATCCAAAGGTCAGATCCGAACCCAACATTTGAGGAAGAATGAAAATGGACAAAACAGATGGAACATTCTGGTAAGTACATAACTTTTTTTTTAATGTGCATATGTAACTTTCCAGAAGGACATGAATTCTAAAAGTTGAATATCTGCCATTATTTGGTGAATTCAGTCCTCACTGATTTCCAAGAAAATCACAAATTTTATGAGGAACAGGCCAAAAATATAAGGCAAAAATCCGAACATTCTGCAAAAATGTGGATAGTAGTTTAAAAATATGCTGTTGCTACTATCTTTTGATTTTCTTACCGTACTCTATAATATTTCTACTTCCTCTAGTGGTGAAAAGGTCTGGGTTGACTAAACATCTCTCACTTCCTTCATGTACCCCTTCTGTGTTTTTATACATAATTCTATCCCACAAGTCCCATTTGTCTGCTTGTATCTTACTTAAGTGTATCCCTCCCCATGTTTTTATCGTTTCCTGTTCTTCGTTTTTTGTATCACATCTTCATTGTCAGCACTGTTATCATTTTCCACATCTTTGTTATTCCTTTCTTTTCTACTAATAGTAATATTGGCAGTGCTTCCCTATGTTTTCAGACTTTTCCAGTTCCGATCCAGCTTAAAAGAAAATTTCTTTTAACATTTGATTTGATGTTGTCAAGTTTCATTCAGTCCTCAGCTAATGGGTTTGGATCCGATCTTCATATCCAACTCAGACATTACACTAGCTTGTGTCCTCCAGAAAACTCTTGAGCTCCTTCCCTACCCATAATGTAAAAACCCCTAACATGTCCGAGATCTTGTTTACCATTTTCAAGTTTAGACATGATCGCCTTCAGCTCTTGAGTTGCAGAGTGGGAGATACATATTTTTCCATATCTTTTCCCTTTTTTGAACAGTTTATTTGTTTAATATAGTTTCTTCTGCATCTCAATACTTCTTATCTCCTTTCATACACTCGTTAGTGTTTCCTTCTCAACTCTTTCACGATTTGTGTGCTGTAAATTAACCATTGCTGGTATTATCTTGTCTTTCCATTACACCTGGTGTAATTTGTTTAGTATCATTGGTGATACTTTACTTTTTTGTCCTTTTCTAGTTTAAAAAAAAAGTCTTTGTTATATGTTTTTGTTTGTTCATATTACTGACAGTATGTCTGAAAAAGGTCCTTTGCAATTCAAAAAATTTGAGAAGTGTAGGCACAAACTGCATCTCTCTGATGCCCATTTTCTATGCGTCTGTTGCTTGAATCCAGGTGATTTAAAGATAGACTGCAGCATCTGCAACACAACTAATCCATGTGCTCTGGCTGACAGGTGAAATAAATTAATACTAAAGGATTTGCTGCCCACCTCTTTTTCTGAGGACATCAGTGGGGCTCAATCCCCCAAACCAAAAAATCTAAAGACCCATTGAAGACATCTAAAACTTTGGAGTGTTCCACCTCTTCTTCATCGAAATCTCCTTGGAAAATAAATCAAGTCCGAAACTTGTTACAATCCAACCTTCTTCGAATCCAACAAAATCTTCATCGGATCCTACTGTCTTGGATATGAAGCCTCTATCCAGGACCACATACTCCCCTAGTTTAGCTCTAGTGCCATCCAGACTGCCTTCCTCTTTTTTTGGAAAGGTTGATGACAAATCTTCCCATTTGAACCCAGTAAATGAGGCAGACAACAGTTCAAACAGTAAAATATTATCCAAAGGCTGAAGGTAACTGAAGAAAGTTAGATAATCCACAAAGTATAAAAATCCAATGTTTTATTGAAAATGAGTGAGCGCTTTTGCAATGATTGCTTCATGAGACAGTTAAAAAATCAATTAAGTTTCACTTAAATACCCATTTTAAACTTCACAAACAGCCAATCAAATACTTGAGACTGCCATCAACCCTCATACATACCAATCTATGCTCTTACATAATACTTATACTGCACAAATGAATACATCTAACAATGCATATACACAAATATATACACAGTAAGTTCAACATACTAAAGGGTGCATGTGTAAAAATACAAAAATGTACCTAGATGGTAAATAAAATCTAGATTATTTTAATTTCCTAGACTTTAAAACTGGTTTAAGGGGGACAGAGTCATTAAGACCCAGCCCCCTGTGTGCCCCCAACCTCAAGATCCACTGTAATTCCACACACTCTGTCTGATTAACATGGTCCCCCAACCTGCTATTCATAGTTTGTACGTGTAGCACTTGAAACAAGAACACATGCTCTTCATTAGCAACATAGTATGCTTAGCTAGGGCACTGCAGTCCACCCCCCCCCGGTACAGTAAATATGGTCCCTTACCCGTTCTGTACATAAAAATGGAAACATACCCTGCAGTGTGCCACATACACCACATTGGAGGTATTACATTCTGCTCCTACTCTAATTTCCCATAAATGCCCTGTCCCTGGATGCTTGAAGAACCTTGATTCATCTATATACATACAATAAGCACAATTTCCACATTTATGTGTCCCATACAGAGTATTCTCTGCTATATTCCTCAATCTGGGATAACACAGCTGTTGTTTTAAATTATTTTTATTTTTGTAAATAAAACAGGGTTGTGTGCCTAATATTCTGGTGGTGTCATCATCCTTTTTGCAGATTAACTAATTCTTTCTGATATTCATCTTCTTGGCAACAGAGGCGTGAGACCCTCATTGCATGTCCCCTAACTATGTTAGGGAAAATGTGCTTTGTATGCATACTGTCACGGTGTAAGAAAGCTGGACAATAACAAGGTTTCCTATGTGTTTTAATACTCCAACCATTCTCAGTTCTAAAGACAGTAACATCTAAAAAATCTATACTGCTTCTAGAACAGTTCATAGTAAACTGTAAAAAATCACTGGTACTGTTAAGATACTGATGGAACAATTTTAAACTTTCCTCATCCCCCTTCCAACCAACAATAAAGTCGTCCACAAACCGTCTATAGAAAATGACACGGGAATCATGCACCAAGTGTCGCTCTTCCCAGTCCACCATGACCAGGTTTGCATACGTGTTGGCACAACTAGTGCCCATGGCAACTCCTGATACTTGCCAGTAACAGGTGTCATTGAACATAAATATATTGTGTTCTAAAACAATTTCTAAAAGCATCCAAAGAAAATCTACTCACTGCTCTAACAATTTACTGTGTTTTAACAAAACAGATCTCACCATACCAATGCCCCTTTCATTTGGTATACTTGCAAACAGTGAGACTGCATCAAACGTGGTTAATAATTCCATCTCCGTTAGCATTGGCTCTTCTGCTACCCTATATAGGTCAGCCAAAAATGTTCAGTATCTTTCAATACCTGAGGAAAATAATTCAATACAGTTCGCAGTTCCCCATCCAAATAAATGGATATGGGTTCCATGAGCCATCCAGCTCTTGCTACAATAGGTCTAAATTTAGGGCATCTTGGATTTTTATGTATCGTTGGGAGACCATGTAATCGTGGAACCAGTGGTTTCTCAACTGTAAAGAACTGAAATAGTTCTTTAGTCAACATCCCCATACACATACACTCATACAGAGTATTGAAAATATATCTACTTATATTATCCACCACATCCAGTCTTACCGTCTTATAAACTGTAGTATCTTTCAACATTTCAGTCATCCCATCATAATAAAAATGTGAATTTAATATTACAACTGGTCCCCCTTTATCTGAGGGATGAATGACGATTTCATTATTTTTCTGTACATCAAGCATTGCTTTTTTCTCAGATGTTGTCAAATTACTTGTTCTCCCACTGTCAACATTTTTGAAATCATACATATAAATTTTCACATGCTCTCAAAAAAGTTTCAACATTATGTGGTAAAGTAGGTACATGTGTGATTTTCTTTTTATACTGTGTATCACTTACATAATCTAAACTATTAAACTGTAATTTCAAAGCTACATTGCGTGTAAACAGTTGTAAGCTAACTAGTAAGTCACTTATGTCCATATTACTAGAAGGTATGAAATTCAGACTTTTATTGAGTAATGAAAACTCCGCTGCAGTCAATTTGTGGTTTGATAGGTTCCAAACTAAACCTCCTGTCCATATCCCCACATTTTCTTCCGCGTATGCGTTTGTAACATTGTTGGGGCTTCTTTCCGCTTCAGACTCCCTTTCTGTTGTTCCTGCTCCATCGAACTCCTTCTCCTAGTGCGAAAGGGCAGGGGAAACACTGGAAAAACCTGCTGCTTTAGGGTCCAAGTTGATTTTACACCTTACGACTGTTGCTGGTATTGCTGCAAGCTGTTCTTCTTCTGCCGCTGATAAATTAAGCCATGGGGAATGGGAAGAGTGACACTTGGTGCATGATTCCCGTGTCATTTTCTATAGTCGGTTTGTGGACGACTTTATTGTTGGTTGGAAGGGGGATGAGGAAAGTTTAAAATTGTTACATCAGTATCTTAACAGTACCAATGATTTTTTACAGTTTACTATGAACTGTTCTAGAAGCTGTATAGATTTTTTTAGATGTTACTGTCTTTAGAACTGAGAATGGTTGGAGTATTAAAATACATAGGAAACCTTGTTATTGTCCAGCTTTCTTACACCATGACAGTATGCATACAAAGCACATTTTCCCTAAAATAGTTAGGGGACAAGCAATGAGGGTCTCACGCCTCTGTTGCCAGGAAGATGAGTATCAGAAAGAATTGGTTAATCTGCAAAAAGGTTTTCTGAGTAGGGGATGTAGTGTGCATGAAATTGAGGAAGCCTATGTAAGGGTACAAAATGAAAGAAAAGGAAAAGCTAGACCTTACTATTCAGCAAAAACATTAGCAGAGCACAAAGAGAGTGAACAGAAATATTCTTTTCAGACCTCGATGATACTGCCGTATGCTATAGATGTTGATAGGTTTAGAAAAATTATACAAGAGAATTGGCATATTCTCTTGGTGGATGACGAAACTACCAGAATAGTAGGCACACGGCCCCGTTTTATTTACAAAAATAAAAATAATTTAAAACAACAGCTGTGTTATCCCAGATTGTGGAATGCAGCAGAGAATACTCAGTATGGGACACATAAATGTGGAAATTGTGCTTCTTGTATGTATATAGATAATCAAGGTTTTTCAAGCATCCAGGGACAGGGCATTTATGGGAACTTAGAGTAGGAGCAGAATGTAATACCCCCAATGTGGTGTATGTGACACACTGCAGGGTATGTTTCCATTTTTATGTAGGGAAGATGAACTGTCGTCTTAGAGAATGGGTAACGGACCATATTTACAGTACCAGGAGGGGGTTGGACTGCAGTGCCCTAGCCAAGCATACTATGTTGACTAATGAAGAGCATGTGTTCTTGTTTCAAATGCTACATGTACAAACTACGAATAGCAGGTTGGGGGACCATGTTAATCAGACAGTGTGTGTGGAATTAGTGTTTCTTGAGGTTGGGGACACATAGGGGGCTGGGTCTTAATGACTCTGTCCCCCCTTAAACCAGTTTAATGTCTAGGAAATTAAAATAATCTAGATTATAAGTACTATCTAGGTACATTTTTGTATTTTTACACATGCACCCTTTGGTATGTTGAACTTACTGTGTATATATTTGTGTATATGCATTGTTAGATGTATTAATTTGTGTGTATAAGTATTATGTAAGAGTATAGATTGGTATGTATGAGCTTGAGTAGATTGGGAGGGTTGATTCCAGTCTCAAGTATTTGATTGGCTGTTTGTGAAGTCTGAAATGGGTATTTAAGTAAAACATTTTTGATTTTAACTGTCTGATGAAGCAATGTTGACCATTGCGAAAGCGCTCACTCATTTTCAATAAAACATTGGATTTTTATACTTTGTGGATTATCTAACTTTCTTCAGTTTCCTTCAGCCTTTGTGTAATATTTTACTATTGTTTGGAAAGGTGCTCTAAGTCTCCATCCTTGTCATCTTCTCATTCCTCCAGGTGTCTTACTGAAGTGGATGTAGAGAGAATGATGAGGAAATTCCTCATAGAACATATTCAGATGGGAGTCCTTATGGCTCCTACCCCCTCAGGTCAGGAATCATGATTAGCCACTACTCCATCCATTAGTGCTCCTTCTCTAATCCAGCCTATTTTTGAGTCCTTGGATCTGAGTATTCTGGGTCCATCTAGTTTGGATCCAAAGAAATCCATTTCTTCAGATTTAGTTACGGCTTTGAGTGCACCGACTCTAACATGCTCAGAGCTGGATGACTCTTGAAATCGAAATAGCCCTGTCGTATCCAGGAGGCTGGAGTCTACTCCAAGGTTTTTGGGGCTGTCTCTTCCTCTCAAAGCTTTGGCACTGGACAGCTTGGCTCTGGTTTCTGCTTCAGGTGGGTTGCTCTCAGAACAGAGGGAGGTGATGGCCCAGAAACTTGCTTTCTCAGATCCATTGTTTTCCTTCTCTTTGGAGCAATCTACCTTTGAGGTTGTGAAGAAAGTGCTCCCTGCTCCAGCAGGACAGATGGGTCCTACACCCTTGGATCCACCCTCTACTTCTCAGATGACTTTGCACCATGAGCATGTACATTCTACCCCACAGAGACAGCCTGCCCAAAGCTTCCAGACCATCGAACAGGGTATCCTAATCTCTTCTGATACTTCACCGAATCACCCCACCAAAGAAGTACCTAAGAAGAGGAAGTGCAAAAGGAAGCACTTGGACTCTCCTCATAAGTCAGTCACCGAGGATACTGACTTCGATAAAGGAGAGGGGTCTCAAAAATCACTGTCCATTGATGTCTCATTTGGGAACATTCTTGAGATCCTTAAGCAGAATGGTGGCTGGTCTTCCCAAGACCCTTCCCTGGAGGAATCAGTATTTCTGGAAGCCTTTGGAGCTGGCCTGTCTACCTCCTGGGTTGCTGCACCCACAGATGAGCTCATTGACTTGGTCGCTAGATGGGCATGAAAGAAACCTGATACAGTTGAGCCAATCCCCAAGAGGCCAGACCGGATTCTGGCTATAACAGTACACAGGGAATATTAGGATAAAGTGGTGCCAGTAGATGTCATGGTCATCGGAGCAGCTACAAAAAAGGAACTGCAGAACAGAGTTCCACTGTCCATCCTCCTAACAAGGAGTCTAGGGTGATGAACAGATTTGTGAAGCATGTTAATGCTTCAGTGATTTTTACACTAAGATCGTTGAACTCTCCGGCGCATTTTACAAGGCTTCAAAGAGATTTGATAAAGAGTTATTGAAATGTTTTTCTGGAACCAAAACTGCTGAAGCTCAATCTTCAGTAGCTACTCAGTTGGCTACCCTACAAGGTATATCCAATTCATCCATGAGGCTTATCTCGAATGCTGCAGAAGGCACCTCATTGCCGCAGATTCAGGTATTTCCATAAGGAGGCATGCCTGAATGCATCTTTGTGATTTTGCGCAGCCCTGCAAGTCCTCGTTCGTCAATGCTCCCTTTGAGGGCTGTTCTTTGTTTGGCCCCATAGTGAAGGACATACTCTCCAGGTATGAGAAAGATGGAAAGACCCTGTTTGCGGTAAGAGTGCATTTTTCGACCCCCTCAGAAGACCTTTTCCAGGAATCAATGGGGAGGTTGAAAAATGTGTTTGAGGAAGTCCCAGATTCCTTTCCAGAACACACGTGAAGATAGTTCCCCCAGAGGTAGAGGGGGGGAGCTATAATGGAAGGTGATGCTCCAGTGGCAGAGGTGGTCTGCAAAACCAGTGGTATACAGATTCCTTTTCTGACAGACCCTTTCAGCACTACTGAAAGGAGGTCCATTTGTTCTTCTCTGGAGGCAGTTGAGGGTCACTTGTACCAGAGAGCCTGGTTAGATATAATGAAAGACAGTTGGGTATTGAGAATTATTTCCAAAGGTTATATAATTCCCTTTTTCCTACCTCCTCCATTATCAGGAAAATTTCCTGATGTTTCACCCAGTCAGAGGAAAGCAGCAACACTGGAAATTCAAAAGTTGCTAAGAAAAAATGTCATCCAAGAGGTCCCACCAGACCAAATAGAATCTGGAATTTACTCAAGATTCTTTTTAGTGCCAAAGGACCTGGAGACTAGTTTTGGAGCTCAGTGTATTGAACAAGTCAGTTTGACACACAAAGTTCTGGATGGTCACAGTTCAGTCCATTCTGCCCTTTCTGGGTAAGGACAACTGGATGTGCTTAATAGATTTTCAGGATGCATGCTATCACATAAAGATGAACAGATGATCCAGAAGGTATTTACACTTCCAGCTGGGAGCCAGTCATTATCAATTCAAAGCACTGCCCTTTGGCCTCACCACAACCCCTAAGCTGTTCACCAAGTGTTTGGCAATGATAGCAGCTCACTTGAGACTGCAAGGATTCTGGATGTTTCCATATCTAGGTGACTGGCTCATTACCACCTTAACCATGCATTGACTGATTGAAGTATGAGATCAAGTGCTACAGATTTGTTCACATCTCAGAACAGCCATAAATTACAACAAGTCTCGCTTACAACCAACACAAATATTAGAATTTAAAGGAGCAGCATTCAACACAGTACCTGCTGTAACTTCTCTTCCTGTGTCAAGAGTGCAACAATAAGAATGCAGAGCAGGAACATAATTTGCAGTACCAGAATTTCAGCCAGATTGAGTCTGCAAGCAATGGGATCACTGTCAGCGGCAAGAATTTTAGTTCCTTTAGCGAGATTCCACATGAGAATTCTACAAAGGATGTTAGCAACACAGTGGTCAATACTTTCTCAGTCTATGTCAGCGAAGATAGGAATAACTCAAGTATGCAAAAAAGATACCTTTGCTGGTGGGTGCAATCGCAGCAGGTATTACAAGTTCATCCTTTCATCCTCCCTCAGCCCAAGGACATAGTGACAACGATGCTTCCCAGATTGGGTGGGGGGAGGGCATTTTCTGAGGAAAACGGTCCAAGGAACTTGGTCTCCTGAAGAGGCCAGCTTGCATATCAGTGTTGTGGAGACGAGCAGTGGTTGTGGTGTTGCAAGCATTCCAAGATTCTGTCCCTCTTGAGACAATTGCAATCTAGACAGAAAATATGTCAGTAGTTTGTTACATCAACAAGTGGGGTAGGGGGAACCAGGTCTTACCCTAATGTCAAGAAGCCCTCAGAGTGTGGCAGTGGGTGGTGTCTTCCAACCGCTTTCTAATGGCAATGCATATTCTGGGGAAGTCCAACATGATAGCAGATGAACTGAGCAGGTCCATCTTACTACCTCGATTGGTCTCTCAGTAACAAAGTGACAGATATGATTTTCAGTCAGTGGCACCAGCCTTGCTGCGATCTTTATGCCTCTCCCATAAACAAGTGCAGCAGATTTTTTGCCCTTTTACCCCGCCAAGGGAATCACAGAGGGATACTCTACTTCACGATTGCCCCCCCCCCCCCGGTGTTCTGTATGCTTATCCTTTGACTCCCATAATTCCCAAATTCCTGTAGAAGACAGCCAGGTTGAAGAGTAAAGACATCCTCATTGCACCTTACTAGCCTCGACAGATTTGGTTTCCCTTCCTTTGGCCTCATTTACTATGTCCACCTTGGATTCTGGATCCAGTTCTATACCTCCTGTCTCATCCAACAGGCACAGTTCGCCTGAATATTTCAAACCTCAAACTAACAGCATGGTTTCTCCAATTTGTTTAATAGCCAGACAGCCAATGCTGTCTTCCCTTATCCGGTCCATACTTTTATCTTCCCATAAGCCCTCTACTAGGAAACTCTGCAGGAGTAAATGAAAAAGATTTGTTTGCTGGGCAGAACAAAGTCAGATAGACACCTTCTCAGCTCCACTTCAATCTGTTCTGGAATGTTTGGCGAGTTTGTTTAATGAAGGTAATAGTTCCTCAACTATTAAAGTCCAAGTTGCAGCAATCTCTAACTTTCATGTGGGATTTCAAACTTCTTCCCTGGCTTCCTTTAAACTTTGCAAGGTTTGTTTGAGAGGTACTGTCCTACTAAGACCATCTTATAAAGACCCCATGCCACCATGGGATTTAAATTTGGTACTACAGGGCTTAATTCATTCTCCCTTCGAACCGGCAGTTAAATGTGTTCTTAAATTCCTGACCTGGAAAACTGTCAGTTTAGTTGCAATTACATCTGCTAGAAGAATTTCAGAACTTCAAGCATTATCTTCTAAGCCTTCATATTTGATTTTTCTTAAGGATAGGGTCACGTTATGTACCAATGCTTCCTCCTTCCTAGGGTGGTGTCAGAATCCAACATCAACCAATCCATTAATTTGCCAATATTCTTTCCAAAACTTACAAATAAAGTGGAATATATACTGCACTTACTGGATGTTCATAGACAATTATGCTTGTATCTACATAGAAGAAAAGAGATTAGAAAGACAGAGCAACTATTTCTTTCCTTTGTACATAGTGAATTGGGCAAATCAGTTACAAAGGTAACTCTATCTAGATGGTTGACTGATTGCATTTCATTTGTCAATAACAAATTGAATCCTCCCTTACCAAAACCATTAAAGGCTCACTAAACCAGATCTGTGGCATCTTCATCTGTCTTCCAGTCTAGAGCCTCTATGGAGAATATATGTTGCAGATGCAACCTGGTCAAATCCTCATACTTTTATCACATATTACAAAGTATATCTGGTCTCAAGAGGAAAGAGCAGTCTTTGACTCCACCATACTCAGGAATATCCTTCGTTAGAGTCCACCCAGGATTTTTATGTAGCTGGGGATTCTGTCTCATTAGTTGAGGAATGAAAATTGACAACATCAGATAAAGAAGTTATGTACCATAACATTTCATCTGTGTTGTCCATTTTCATTCTTTCACAACTCCCCACCACCAACCCCTTCCATTTTTAATAGATGGCTTCTGTAGGAATGAGAAGCTTCAACTATGTTAGTGTCCTTTGTATTGAACTCCTGTTATGACATATCAGTTATAGTCTTCCTCTCAAATGCAAATAAGATTGAGATATGTTAGGGGTTGGTGCATTATGGGTAGGGAAGAAGCTCAAGAGGTTTTTTTGAGGCCACGAGCTGGTGTAACTGCTAAGTTGGACCCAAAGATCAGATCTGAACACATTAGTTGAGTAAGAATGAAAATGGAGAACACAGATGGAACTTTATAGTGAGTACATAACTTCATTTTCTAGATTTCTTTTATATTTTTCCAGTTTTCTACACTCCCAGAAAATGTAATCCTACATTACTTCTTGGTTACACTCATATCTCCAGCAGGTAATTCTTACCATTGAAAACATTTTATGTAACTGTTCCAGAGAATAAATATATTTGTGCAAGCACTTCCAGGCACATGTATCAAATGTACTGGATTTAGTTGTGGTCCTGTGCATGTACTCCACCAAGTTTACTCTGGTAAACTCCTTCTGTTGATCTTTCCCAGCTCTATAGAATTTGCCATCTTCTTACTCATCTGTCTCTGATTATTGTCATGTATATTGTACTTACTAGTCCCATTTAGTTACTCGTCTTTTCTTTCAACCATAGCTTAATTAATTCAGGTCTTTCTAAATGTCTTCTCTTTACCTATCTTTCGCATTTACACAGAATTTCATAGGGTCCACAATATTCCATGTTTTCATTATTTACTAATCTAAACTTTCTACTTGTCACTCCAAGTGAACCTCACATTTCCCTATCACATTTCTTTACCGTAATAAAATTCTTGTCCTCTCATCCCAGTTTTGCTTTGATGTTTAAGCCAAAGGGATTATTTTTCACTGATCCTATTGGGTGAAGTTCAAATTCCTGTGATTGGTAATCCGTCATCCTAAAAATTTCTTGTAGTCTATTACCAAGTTGCTGCTTTATGCTTCCCTTTTCCTCTTCAGACCAAATTACTCAACCTTGCACTCGTCCTACCTGTCTTTTCTGTTCTTGCAATATTTCTTTCCACATTGCATCATATCCTGGATTTGAGATATTTAGGATGATCCTAAGTTGTGCTGCTTTACAGTAGTCTTACATTTGTAGTACAGCCAGACCCTTCTGCTTTGGTATTACTGTCTTTTGTCACCCTCTCTTCAACTTTTTGACTCCCCATATATCATTAATAGTTTATGTCCTACACTGCTCCCAAAATTTTACTTCTAGGTTGTAAGGTAACACCTGCATCGTGTTTATCACTAGTGGCACAGTAAAATTATTAGTGCCATGAATTCACTCACTATTACCTTCCACTTCTTTAGCATGCCTCTCATTTTTTTTAGAATTTGATCCCATGTTTGTTTCATTGCCTCTTCTGATTTTTCATTCAACCAAACTCCCAGATACTTAATTCTGTAGTGTCCCCATAAGGTAGGATGTTTCCCATTTAATTACTGAAAGGTATTATAGTTTATGCCATTTGCTTTCATCTTCTCCTCATTTAGTTTGTAATCTGAATTTTTTGTGAATTCACTTATTATATTGAATATTTCCTAATGCCTCTGTCTGGTTTTGTGACATAAAGTAGTACATCATCTGCAAAAATGGCAGCTTCTCTTCCCAATTCCACCTCCATTTCCAACCTGGGACACTGGAGGATCTTATCTGTTTGGGCCAGTAGCTCCAGATACAGAACAAATAGTAGAGGAGATGGTGGGCATCCTTGCCCTTTGTCTGAAAACCTCTAACACTTTCAGTAATTCGTGTGAATCCCCCAGCCCATTCACATTCTGTGCTGTTAATTTTAATCATATCATTAAGTTTTTTTTTTATCTTCCAGGGCTTCATCCCTGATTCCAGAGTACTTTCCGATTTTCCTTTTCTTGTCCCGTTGCCGTAGCTAATAGAATGTGTACACCTCTCTCCCTCTGAGCTAGAAGCATGTCTTTGCAACATAAAAAATGTTGTAACTGTCTAACTAAAACTAAAAGCACTATATAAGCTATGTATGATGCTCTTCGTGTTTCACTGTTGCAGTCTTCATATTTGGGTTTTCTGCTTGCAGTAGCCCTCAGTCGGCCTGATTAACAAAGTCTTGGGCCCTGCGTTGGTTGCTGTCTCATCTTCCATGACATCAGGTAGAACAGGGTGTGAAGCATGCAGCCAATGCCATTACATCAGTCTTTCTTGCCGTGCGGTGCCCGAAACAGAAGCAGTTCGCAAGTGCCGGTCGGCCGACTCCTGAAATTTTCGAGTTTCAGAACCTTCAGAGTCTTCAACTAAGCTAAATACCCTGTTGGGGAAACGTTTTTCTTGCTCTAAACCGATGTCAGTAAAAGTCAATAATTGCATTTATTGTGGAAAGCAAATACCTCTTAAAGATTTTCATTCGTACTGCATTCCTTGCCTAGGCCCTGACCACAATGTACCTCGCTGTCGGTTTTGTGCCTTATTTAAACAACAAACTATTCATTGTTCGTTTATTTACGCTTCTAAATATTTTGGTACTTGGTTCAACTATCCAGATATGGCTTAGGTAAGCCACCCAACTACAGACATTCTGAAAAAACGCAAAGATAAAGACAGAGGCAGACCGCATAGGTCCAAAGCTGCCGACGACGCTTCTGCTAAGCTAGTCGCCCAGTTCGCCAGTACTCAGTGAGGCGCTTTTGCAGACCCTGATGCCCGCTACTTCAGATTCGCAGGCTTCTACTGAGACCCATTCGGAGTCTGGTATGCCGCAAGATGATTCAACTGTGGAATCTGTGGATGTCTCTACCTTGGATGGGTCCAGAGCCACTGTGCAGGCACCGGCTTCTGAGGGTCTATTCAGGCCTACTGACTTGCATATTAAACCGATGCCATCTTCTTCTTCAAGGCCTAAAACTCGATCCATGCCTAGAAAACCGATGCCCAGACCACATGGTCAGGCCTCTATGCCTAAAAAACAAATGATAAGAATGGCTGAAGACCTTATTACTTTAATCAGGGGAAGCCAACCTTCCCCCTCTAAGAGACCTAGGACTAAGTTTTCTTATGATTCTTCTGATCAGGATTCTGAAGTTTGTTTACTCTGATGACCAGGATTTACCCTTATCTAACTATGAGGATTCTGATGCAGAGGATTCTATTCCCTCTGCTTCCCCTCCAGAGGATGTCTCTTTTGGTGAAACCTTGCATGCTCTTAGGGAGCATTTTCGCTGGGAAAGCCAGGATTACTCTGACTCTAAAAAGAGGCTTAGGGATTTCCTACTCCTGCCCCAACACAGGCCTTTAGCTATCCCACCTGTACTGGACATAGTTAATGATGCCTTTTCAGAATCTAGCTTGGCCCCTGACTCTTTACTTCCTGCTCCCAGAAAACCTGAAAGATATTACAGGGTTCCTGACTCTCACAAGTTCTTTTTTAAAAATCCTACTGTGGATCCTGAGACCATTTCACAGGGACCCAAGGGCATTAAGGCTACTACTGCCAAAAATCCTACCCCTTCTGATAGAGATTCCAGGGTGCTGGATAGATGGGGTAAGAAGGTATATACTTCTGCAACTTTGGCCATTAGGGTCTTAAACTGCCAGTTTCTTATGTTAAAGTATCAGCAGCATATTATTGGATTGCTTAAACAGAAAATGATGTTGATTCCTGACTGTGCTGAAAATAAAGATTTACATGATTTAATGCATTCTGCTGAACAAGCTGGAAAACATACTTTGCAATGTGGTTTTGATTCACTAGAGGCATCTTGCAGGGCTGCTGTCACTGGGTCTGTACTTAGAAGGCATGCTTGGCTTAAGGAGCAATCTTTGCCAGATCATGTTAAAGCTAAATTGCTGGATGCTCCCTTAAACCAAGACCACCTGTTTGGCAACAAAACAGAAGGAGTACTTAAAAAGATGGAGGAAAAAGCTAAATCTATGCAAACTGTTAAAGATTTCCTGCAAGTACAGCCTCCCAGATTTAGTAGGCATTGGTCGTCTAAAAATGGTTCCTTTCCTGCCTCTTCCAGGCCTTCTCAGTCCAAACCCAGAACCAGCAGAACACCCAGGTTTCAGTCCCAAGGTGCTCACAGGTCTAAGTAGTGAGGAGCTCCCGCTTCCAAAGCAGGGAGTAGTAAGACTCCCCCCATGGTAAACTGTCTCATTGACTTAACTTTAAATCTTCCAAGCCCTGCACAACTGACTGTTCCCTTAGGGGTAAAGATTGCCTGGCAAGCAAAAAATTGGAAACTCATTACCCAGGATAAATGGGTTTTAAATATAGTTTCCGAAGAATACAGATTCAACTTTCATTCCTTACCAACCCCAAACGGTTGGCCAGACCTACCCACAAATCAGTGGGCAGAGGTTCAAAAGCAAATTCTCACTCTCATAAGCATTAGGGCTATTCACCTGTTCCAGAAGAGGAAATGGGACAAGGTTTCTACTTTCTGGACCTCTCTATCCTAAACTCTTTTTTGGTGATCCCAAAATTCAAGATGCTAACTCTCCACCAGCTGCGTCCTATGCTAGGCAAGGATGCCTGGTTGGCAACACTGGACTTAAAAGAAGTATACCTGCACACCCCAATAAGGGAATCCTGCAGAAGATACCTTCGCTTCAAAGCAGGCTACATGCACCATCAGTTCTCTGCACTGCCCTTTGGCTTATCTACTGCACCCAAGGTATTCAGAAAATGCCTAGCTCCAGTCATTGCATTTTGCAGGCAAAGAAATATCCAAATATATCCATACCTGGATGATTGTCTAATTCAGGCAGAAAGCCAGGACATACTATTGAATCATCTGGCGTTTGCATAAAAATTGCTAACTTCTCTTGGGTACACCATAAACAAAAAGAAATCACATCTTGTACCCTGCCAACAAACTGTATTCCTGGGAACACGCTTGAACACAACTTCCCAGATGGCTTTTCTCACGCCAGAAAAATAAGATGTTAGGTAGTCCAATCTCACCTTTATTTTTACATATGGGTTCGGAGCCAATCCTCGGCTCCAACTCGGCCGATTTTCAAGCTGGAAGACTTCTGGTTGGCTTGTGAGTACGCAGGTATCCCATGATGCACCAGTACAATCCCTAGATCTTGTTTGCTGCGTCAACGAGTTCGGATGTGCTTCTCTTGACTCTAGCTAAGTCTTTTCAAATTCTTTACATTCATATTGGATTTAGTGAACTAGTTTATTAGTAGTTTATTGGTATCCTGTGTGCCAGTTAGTTAGGTGTCTTTGCACTTTTTTGACTAAGTAGAAGTGTTAGTTGTGGCGTTTTTTTTTTTTTGTTTCTGCTACTAATCAAATGGGGCTCCTGTTGTTGTATCTGTATTATTCAGACTTTTTTTTTGGTTCCCTTTGACTGTTAGCTTTTATTCTATAACATTGTTGTTTTTGACAGGGATCCGCTTGTGATATTCTAGGATTGCTGTTGCTAGTTTTTCTGCCTATTATTAGGCTTACAGAGAATTGTATTTTTTTTGGTATCTACAGTTCTTACCTGTGTGATTGAACTCTGTGTGTGCATTTTAATAACTTGGTCTGTTTGAGTTAGAAGACCTAGTTTCCTTTCTGTTACACCGGGCTGGGCCCATGTAACTTAGAGGACCCAGTCCTCGTGTAACCTTTCTGAAGGGCTAGGCCCGTTTTAGTTAGAGGACGTAGTCCTCATATATCTCTGTCTCTTTCTGTTTTGTGTGTGTGTGTGTGTGTGTGTGTGTGTGTGTGTGTGTGTGTGTCTGTACAATGTCTAAGGATAGTAAGGCGCATAAACCCTCTGGGTTCAAAAAGTGCATGAAATGCTCCCAGAAAATGTCATTAACGGATGGCCATAGTAGCTGCTTCTACTGCTTGACGGCCATCCACTTGCAGGAATCATGCTTGCTCTGTCATGCTTTCTCTCCTTGAGTGTTGCAGGAGAGGAAGAACAAGCTGATACTCCAGGGTCTTCTGAAACCAACTTTTGAGGAAGCTTTATGTAGTTCATCAGCTTCTTCCAAGTCTACAAAATCTAGATCTGAATCCAAACCGAAATCTTCTAAAAGGCCTTCTCCGGCACCGGCTGGTGTCTTGGAGCCACCTTCCAAATTACCAAAATCTGCCTCCTCGACTCCTCAGTCTTTGGAGCCGAAGGAGAGCACCATGGTATCAGAGTCGGTCTCAGGTGCTTTGGTGCTGAATTCTGAGCCATTGGAAGCAGCAGTTGACTCTACTGCTCAGTGCCGGTCTGTAGATGTCCTACCAGTCTCCTTACTTCTCAAGTCTCCAGTGCCCCCTAGGTCAAGATCCCCTACAATATCTTCCAGGTCTTCCAGGAGCCTTTTGGAAGAAGATGTGGAAAGTGTAGTGCTGAGACTCCTGAAGTTGTCTGCTCTGCCAAAAGTGTTGCTGGCTCTGACCCAGTCGGCTCAGGAGCCACTCGATCCAGTTTTGCCCTCATCTGTTATTTCTCCTCCGAGCCATATTGGCCTTTCGGAGCCAGAGTGCTTGGTGCCAGCAGAGGAACTCTCGATTCCAGCTCCCTTTGTTGCTGCATTGGAGCTCCGACACGCTCGGCTCCATCCGATGTGTCCAGGGACCGAAGCTATGCTGTTGGCACCGACAGGGAGAGTTGGAATCGATCTTCTTCGGTTCCTAGCCTTCCTTTCGGTGCATCGGCCAGGGTGAGCTCGGACTCTGCATCTTTCTCGCAGCCAATGGTTCTGGCTCCGACACCTACTCTTATCTCTTCAGAGCAGGGGAGGTCTTCGGAGCAGGAGAGGTCGGCGTTCGAGGTGATGAGGAGCGTGCTGTCTCACTCTACAGCCCCTGTCAGTGGTACAAGCACTCTTCCCCCCAAGGCACCCACTTCAGTCTCAGCACCTACTCTCTCCGGAGACAGCAGAGACCCGGAGCCTCAGGAGCCACCGGCTGGTGGCCCCCACTCTTCCGAGGTCTCCCCAGAGTGTCCCTTCGAGGAGCCCCCCCAGAGGAGGGTATGCAAGAGGAAGCATATTGACTCCCAGGATGAGTCTTTGATGTCGGACACTGACCTCGAGGAGTCGGAAGGGTCCCCCAAGTCATCCTCTGATGATGTCTCCTTTATGGACATCCTTGAGATCCTGAAGCAGAGGTGCGGCTGGCCCACTGTCAAACCTTCTGATGAGGAGTCTGTGTACCTGAAGGCTTTTGGGTCTCAACCCTCTGCCTCTTGGGTGTCTCCACCTTTTGACGAACTAATGGATCTGGTTAGTCGAAAGGTGTGGGATACTCCCGATGCCGTGGAGCCAGTCCCCAGGAGACCAAATAAGTTTCTGTCTGCGCCTCCTGGTAAAGAGTTTTTGTCTAAGGGCATTCCCGTAGATGCCATGGTGATGGCGGCGGCCACGAAGAAGGAGTTGGTGGAGACTTCTTCCTCTGTTCATCTGCCAAACAAGGAATCTCGACAGATGGACAGATTTGGGAAGCGTGTATTTAGTTCAGCGGCATCTCACTTACTTCACGAGGTTATAGAGGGATCTCTTCAAGGAGTTAGGGGATTCTATACAGGGTGTTTGTCCTGAGGGAGTCCCTGACAGGATCTCTGCTCAGTTGTACACCCTAAACTCTGTGGTTAACTCCTCCATGCGGCTTATCAACCATGCGGCCGATGGAGCGAGCAGAGCAGCGGGTTCAGGAGTTGTCCTTAGGCGCCACTCCTGGATGCGCCTGTGTAATTTTGTGGAGCCGTTCAAGTCCACCTTCACCAACGCCCCATTTGATGGCTCCTCATTGTTTGGTCCTAAAGTGAAAGACACACTCACTCAGTGTGAACAGGAAGGAAAGACTTTCTCTGCCTTGGGAATTACTGTTTCCTCTCGACCATACCCCAAAGGTCAGAGGGGAGGTAAAATGTGGTTCAAAATGTACCAGAGGGTCACCAGTGGCACTGTAAAATTATTAGTGCCATGAATGAGTGAATCCTTTTTCAGAGGCAGAGAAGGAGGAAATGGTAGATGTTGCCCTAGAGGCAGGGGCGGTCCGCAGTACCAGCAAGGCCGTGATTCCTTTCAAGGGCGGCCTTATCAGCGCTCCTGATGTGCGGACCGACTGCATTTCTCTGGAGCCAGTCAAGGTTCGCATCTCTTTGTATCCAGAAGCCTGGCTAAATATCACCCAAGACACTTGGGTACAAAGAGTTGTTACCAGAGGTTATATCATACCCCTTTCCCGTCCATTGTTTATTCCCAAGAAGATCCCAGATGTTCCAGTCACAGGGATCAGGCAACTGTGGAGATCAACAAGTTGCTCTTAAAAAGAGTCATCCAGCCCGTCCCAGCAGGCTAGACAGGAACCGGAACTTACTCCAAGTTTTTTTTAGTTCTAAAACGAATCAAAGACTGGAGGCCAATTTTGGACCTCAGCAGATTAAGCGAATCCGTGAAGAAGGACAAGTTTAGGATAGTCACACTGCAGTCGATACTCCCATTGTTAGGGAAAGACTATTGGATGTGCTCTCTGGATCTCCAAGACGCCTACTACCATATAAAAATTGACAAGACGTCTAGAAGACATTTGCGCTTCCAGCTGGGAGACAGTCATTATCAGTTTCGTACTCTGCTTTTGGTCTCACCACAGCCCCCAGGGTGTTCACTAAATGCATGGCAGTAGTGACATCTAACCTGAGATGTCAGGGATTCCAGGTGTTTCTGTATTTGGACATCTGGCTCCTGACCACCCCCACCAGGCATCTTCTCATCCAAAACAGGGACGCCACTATTCAACTTTGTGCTCAACTAGTGATCTCCGTAAACTGGGAAAAATCTGCATTAGTGCCCTCACAATCTGTGAATTTTATAGGTGCAGAGGTAGACACAGTGCATATGACAGTTCGTATTCCCGCCGACAGAGCACAAAACCTCATCTCCCAAGTTCAGTGCCTTCTTCTGCTTTGGAAAGTCAAAGCAAAATAGGTCCTTCCGCTTCTCGGGACAATGGCCTCAACCATTCTGTTAATACCTTTAGCCAGGTTGCACCTGAAAATTCTTCAATGGCTTCTGTCTTCCCAGTGGTCTTTCCAATATCTTTCGCTGAACCATCCTATCCTGCTGACAGAATCGTGCAAAAAGGACCTTCTTTGGTGGATAGCTCCCAACCAGTTGTTCACGGGCGCCCCCTTTGTTCCTGCCCAACCCATTGCCACTGTGACCATGGATGCCTCCCAGGTCGGGTGGGGGGGGGGGGCATTATCTTGGCAGGACAGTCCACAGCACATGGCAAGAACATGAGGCTCATTTGCATATCAGTGTTCTGGAGATAAGGGCGGTGCTTCTGGTGTTGCAAGCACTTCAGGACCTTCTTCCTCTAGGGACAATTGTGATACAATCGGACAACATGTCGGTAGTGTGGTATATCAACAAACAGGGCGGTACCAGATCTTACCCACTCTGTCGAGAGGCCATGCGAGTTTGGGAATGGGCGATTTCTTCCCAGCGCTTTCTGGTTGCAATGTACATTCCGGGGACAACCAGCGTGATAGCTGACAAGCTCCGCTGGGTGATCTTACTGCCTCATGAGTGATCTCTGAAACAGGAAATAGTGGAACAGATTTTCTGGAGATGGGGACAGCCTTGCTGTGACCTTTTTGCCAGCCCAGTCAATGCCAAATGCAGCAGCTATTTTTCTCTCATTCCACCTCTGGGGGAGACACCCTGAGGCGCTCTGGTTCACAATTGGCCCACGAGACTTCTGTATGCTTTTCCTCCATTCCCTCTTATCTCCAAAGTGATTCAGAAAGCCAGTCAGCTGGGAAGCAATTTGATCCTCATTGCTCCTTACTGGCCTCGTCAGGTCTGGTTCCCCTTCCCCGAGCCTCTTCTCCTGGACTATCCTTGGACTCTGGACCCAGTTCCAAATCTGTTGACTCACGTCAGGTTCACTACATCCCCCTCTTCACACCCTCAAACGGACAGCGTGGCTTCTCCAGTTCCATCTCTAATCAGGCTTCATGATGTTTCATCCTCAGTGTTACAGATTCTCTTATCCTCTCATAAACCTTCAACCAGGAGGCTGTATGGCAGTAAATGGAAAAGGTTCTCTATTTTGGCACAGAAAATGAATGTTGATCCTTACACTGCTCCTATTCCCGTGATTTTGGAATTCCTCTCCGAGCTTTTTCAGCAGAGATCTGCCGCAGCCACCATCAAAGTCCAGTTGGTGGCAATCTCTCATTTTCATTTAGGGTCTCCAGATGCAAACCTAATGTCTCATAAGCTATGCAAGACTTTTTTGAAAGGGGCCACATTATTGAGACCACTGCTACAAGAACCTGTGGCTTCTTGGGACTTAAATTTTGTATTGTCCAAATTGACATCCCCTCCTTTTGAACCATCTCATTCATCTTCCTTAAAATTTTTGTCTTGGAAGACCTTGTTTTTAGTAGCTATCACATCAGCCAGATGTGTATCTGAGCTGTAAGCCTTGTCTATTAAACCACCTTATTTAATCTTTCATAAGGACAGGGTGTCTCTATGTACCAATCCTTCATTTGTCCCCAAAGTTTGTTCTAAGGCCACCTTAAATCAGTCCATTGAGCTTCCAGTTTTCTTCCCCAATCACTGTAATGCAGCTGAATATCGTTTTCATCAGCTGGATGGTTGTAGACAGCTACGTTTTTATTTGCAATGGACCAAACAATTTCGGAAATCAGACCAGTTATTCATTTCTTTTTCTGACTCTAGATTGGGCTTACCAGTTTCTGAGGTGACACTGTCAAATTGGATTTCTAGTTGCATAGCGTTCATTTACAATTCGGAGGGCAGACCGTTACCCCACAGGACCAAGGCTCATTCTACCAGGTCTCTGTCTACCTCTGCAGCCTTTCAAGCCAGGATACCACTTGATCATATTTGTGCAGTAGCTACGTGAGCTACCCATCACACTTTTATTACACATTATAAATTGGATTTGGCATCCAGGGGTAGAGCATCCTTTGGCTCCATAGTGCTCAGGAGTATTTTCCAATGGGTCACCCAAAAATAAGGCGCTAGGGATGCTGTCCCATATGTAAAAATGAAGGTGAGATTGGACTACCTAAGATAAAGAAGTTATGTACTCACCATAACGTTCCATAAGTTCATTTAACAGCAAACTACTGGCCACAAAGACCCAGCTATATGCAAGGAAAATACTGCAAGCCCTGGGGTTCATGGCCTGCTGCATTCTACTAATTCCATATGCAAGACTGCATATGAGGAAACTACAATGGTATCTAAAAAGTCTGTGGTGTCAGCATTCTCAGGATCTAGAAGCAATGATTCCTATCATTCCTTGTCTACAGATAGAGTTCCTTTGGTGGGCAGACGCCTGTCACCAAAACAAGGGACTGCCATTCACTCTACCCCCTGCTGCCCAAACCCTAACAACAGACACATCAGACTATGTATGGGGGGCTCACTTGGCAGGGAAGTGCATTCATGGCCAATGGAACCCAAGTCAAATGCACCTGCACATCAATCAAAAAGAAATTTTAGCTGTACAAAATGCTCTGACATCCTTCAAGGACAATTAATGGTAAAGACGGACAACACCACTGTTACGTGGTACATAATCAAGCAGGGGGGAACTCATTCATACCCTCTCTGTGGACTAGCCATGGCTCTGTGGAACACAACCTTGAGCTACCAAGTGCACCTACAGGCTCAATTCCTGCCAGTAAAGCTAAACACACTGGCAGACAACTTAAGCAGAAACTTCATGGACTCACACAAGTGGAAACTGGAACCAAAGATATTCAACATGTTGAAAAACAAATGCGGGAGCCCAAATATAGACCTGTTTGCCTCCCCCCAGAACTACCAATTGTAAAAATTCTGCACAAGGACTCCCCACAAACAAGCTTGGAAATTGGATGCCCTGTCCTTCACCTGGAAAAACCTATCAGTTTATGCCTTTCCCCCTCTGCCTCTCCTCTCTAAGGTAGTACTAAAGATCAAACAGGACAAACCGAGGACGATACTGATTGCACCAGACTGGCCACGCCAACACTGGTACCCCCTTCTGTGAGTGTGTCACTGCTGGCACCATGGCACCTGCTTCAGACACCTGCCCTGCTGTCCCAGCAGGAGGGCCAGATTCTGCACCCACAGCTTCAAATCCTGAATCTGGCAGCCTGGCTAATTACCTAATCTCTCCGTTACCGTCACTCAGTAAGCAAGTGTTGGATGTCATTCTGGAGACAAGGAGGCCTAGTACTAGAAAATCCTATGCTGAAAAATAGAAAAGATTCTGTTCCTGGAACCAAGCTCAGGGGATGGACACTGCAATGCCCAATTTACCTCAAATTCTTCGATAATTAACTGAGATGCTGCACAAGGGCCTTTCCTTTTCCTCCATCAAAATTCATGCCTCAGCCATTTCAGCTCATTACAACACAGACCCACTCCTCTTCTCTCATCCACGACTGAAACAGTTCCTCAGAGGGGCCAAAAACTTAAGACCACCCAGGAGAGCCCCTACTCCATCCTGGGACCTTAACTTTGTATTGGAAAAACTCACTCTACCTACCTCCTTTTGAGCCAGTGCAAATGCAGAGTTGAAATTCCTCTCTTGGAAAACAGCCTTCCTTTTAGCCATCACTTCAGCAAGAAGGGTGTCTGAATTACAGGCTGTCATGGCAGTGGAGCCTTTCATCATTTTTCATGCGGACAGGGTGTCCCTCAGGACCAATCCCTCCTTCATGCCCAAGGTAGTATCCAGTGTGGCCCTTAATCAGTCCATTCATTTGCCAACCTTATTTTCTAATCCACAGAACAAGGGGCAGTGAATTTTGCACTCCTTAGATGTGCACAGACAACTTAGATTTTATTTGGATAGGACTAAAGCTGTCAGGAGGTCTGAACAACTGCTAGTTGCATTTGCTGCAGGGACAGAGGAGAAGGCCATTTCAAAGCAAACCATTTCTAAATGGATAGGCCACTGCGTTCATTTCTGCTATAAGCACCATGGAAAACCTACCCCACAGGGGATTAGACCACATTCAACTAGGGCTGCATCTACCTCTACAGCTTTTCTCAGAGGTGTCCTTACCAGGGACATCCTAGAAGCTGCTACCTGGAGTTCCGTACATACTTTCCCCTAGCATTACCATTTGCCAATTTTCTCTAAATCCAGAGCTGGCTTCGCCACTGCAGTCTTACAGGGACTTATAGCTGGTCCTAATGCTATCTAATTACCTCCTCCCATCCTTAAATTTGGGAATCTACCCAAATGTGATGACTGCAACAGTGAAACACGAAGACCATAGTACAGTTGTGTACACTTACCATAAATGTAGCTGTCTGAGTGTATTCACTGTTGCAGTCCTAGTTACCCTCCCTCCAGCCCCCTGACTTCTGTTGGCTATACCGCTATTCTTGCTTACTATGTTTAAAGCTTTTTGGTGTTGTAACCTTATGTATATATAATTGCTTCCCATTATGGGGGCACCTGACATCTGGGGCAAGAAAAACTGATGTAATGGCATTGGCTGCATGCTTTATACCCTGGACTACCTGACGTCATGGAAGATGAGACAGCAACTGACGCAGGACCAAAGACTGTTAATCAGGCCGAATGAGGGCTACTGCAAGCAGATAACCCAAATGTGATGACTGCAACAGTGAATACAATCAAACATCTACATTTATGGTAAGTGTACACAACTGTACTTTATATACACCTTGCCCTGTCTGGTCTGAGTCTTGTTTTCCTCCTTTGTTAATAATGAGCTCTTGCTCATAGCAATGCCTTGTTGTATCACATATTCTTGTGTGTATTCATCAGCTTTCCCCTCAAACTGCCTGCACATGTCCTCTTTACTTTATCCAGGTTAAATTTACTTTGCCCTTCAAATGGTATTAATTTGTGCCAGGTGTTTGCTTTTTCCCTTGCTAGCCGCCCTCCCATTTGCTTAGCATGTTTGAGAATAAACCTTTGTGGATGCACATTGCTTACTGCATCTTCTCACGTGCCCTCGCACTAGTTTCCCAGGTTATTTTGTGCATGTTCCTTAGACAAGACAGTCATCATCACTCCCTCCTTCCTGACATAATACCTAATACATTACAAAGTAACAAAAAACTCAGTCACACTGCCTTTGATGTGGTGCAGTGTTGTCCTTCATGTTTTTACTGCTCAAAAGAGCTTATAATTTTCACGTAAATTTGCTACTTGTTCGTAAGTGCATAGGTCCCCTCAATTGTCTTCCTTCCATAGTGTTTCTTAATCAGACCTTTACACAACATTGTGTCCGCTAGTCTCAAAACAGTAATTTATTCTTTATCTTCAATCAGTTCTTTGTCCTGCACTATCCTCCTCACTTCTTGCCTTGCTCTTAAGGACTCCTGAACCTGTTCAATGGGCTTTTCTACTTTTTTCTTCCTCTCCTGCATTTTTTGATGAAATGGTCGGAGTGGTTTTACAAGCCACCTCTGTGAGTGTTCTCTATTTTTTCCCTCTGTCAACTCCATTTGAATTCACTTCTTCTTTTGAAGCTGACTGCAAGAAGTGCTTGTATCTGTCCAACTCTTCCTTTGCTGCTTCTGTGTTCAGAAAGGGTTTAGAACCCATACAGAGGTACGGTTTAAATGCCTCTGGGTAGATCAACCTGAAGCACAGTCCCAATGCTTATTTTTTAAACAAAGGTAAAAATCTGTTTCTTCTCTGGCAGGTACCTATCAAGTAATCTTGGCCAATGAACACTCTTCTTTCACCCACCTTAGAACCTTCTCCTTCTGCCAAAGCCTTATGTGCAGCTGTTCTTTAAGTTGAAAGGTCTGTACCTGTATGGTGATGGGTCATTGAAAATGATCAGTCAGGTTGGTCGCCATATAAACCCTGTGCATGTTGTCAAACAATATTTTTTCTTGGGGTGTTCAGGTCTATTTGTGTAGTCTATCCACCATAAATTGTCTACAGTGTCTTCCTTCTGCATCATTGGGGGCACCAGTAAATCTCAAGTTCTCCCTCCGTTCTGTGTCTTCCATTTCAATTAATTATTCCCTTAACTTCTGTGTTGCTTCCAGTTTTGTCAACTGCAGATTGTGCTCCCCTTCCACCTTCTTCCTTGCATCCAGTTCATTGGAGTGTGCCGATAGCATTGTTTCGACTTTCTCTAATGTTATTAGTATATTCCAGCAGGATATTATTCATTTTCACCACCTAGTTTTATAGTTTGCCCAGCTTATCATGAACTTTTTGCAAATCTATTTCTGGTGTGCATTTTCTTCCTGTTACCCAGCCTCTTTTCTGTCTTCCTTTGGACATAGATCTGTTTGGCTTTCTTCCTGCACAACTTTGGGGTTCCTACACTTTTTGGCTTTGTAACCATTATTTTTTTACTGAGGGCCGTCCCTCCCATAATAATTCTTGAATCATTTCCACTGCCCTTTCCTTAAATTCCTCTGTCTTTTAACATGTAAGTTGGAAAGTACTTCTGTCCTGTTTTACCTCATTATCTTGCATCTTTATCTTAGTTTTTTATTAGTCATGTGTCAAAGCTTTCAGTTAACTACACACGCTCCTGTGAGATATAATTTCTATCCGGTCTGTCCTAGTTCTTGTAACTTGGGGAATAATATGTAAATTCTGTTCTGTGCTCCGGCTATTGAAATCACATGTTCATACCAAAATTCTTACATATTTCTTCGGAAGTCTACTTTTCTTATCTCTACCCCTCTCCCAGATGCGAGAAACAACTTGCATGGTTTCAGTAAAGCATCACTTTTAGCTCTAAGAAAAAAGAAGCACTGGCTACTTTTAAGTAAATAAACTAAATTGTCTGTTGTTATATTAAATACATTGAAGTTTTTAAGTACTAAGGTTGCTTACTTGTGCAACTTTGTGCAACTTTTTTATTTTCCTGTAGTTTAAAACTTAATGTATTTTTCATTGAACTGCTTATCAATATTCCTTTAAATGCTAAATACACATCACTCAGCAGTCAGTGTTTAGCTCTCTCATGATTAAATGCCTGCACCTGTAGACTTCTTGTTTCCAACTGAAAGTGTTTGCTAATGGAAAGTATTTACTTTAAAGGTATAAGAAAAACTAGCATTTTCCATTTCTGAAGTTCTTGGTATAGAACGAAAGCACTTAACTGAATTTTTTAGTGTTTTTATTATTTTAATAAACGTGTGAAGAACAAAAGTATTTATGTGGTGGCTGTGTTGTTCTGGCTTGATTTGTGAGGATATTTAGCATTTTCCAGGCCTTTCATCCTTTTATCTTGCTTTTCAAGCCTGTTTGCTTAGAAAACTGTTGTGTGTAGCTTAAATCAAGAACATTAACTTAGATTTCCACACATATACTATGGGAATTTATCCTAGTTCTGCATATACTGTGATCAGTACACTTTTACATCTTCCTCCCCATGCCAGCAGTCACCCAAGAGTAAAACATAAATGTTAAGTTGTCTATCTCGCCTTCATTCTTGCTGGATGGGTTCGGAGCCGACCTCGGCTCCGACTCGGCCACTCTAAAAGCTCGAGAGTTGGTTCCACCGGCTCGAGGCTCCCCTTATATCCCACAATGCTAGGCGAGAGTTACCCCAGATCTCGTTTGCCGCTACAGCTTCGATGTTGGTTTTTCTACCGGTTCTTGGTGAGTGACTTTTCTTGTTGAAATTAGTCTTTCAAAACCCCTTTAATTTTAATATATTTACTTAATTCCCTTAGTTAGAGAAAATTTTATCCCCTTCTAAAAAAATTTCCGTTTTTTTCCCTCAAGAACCTTAGGTTCTTCCCTTGGGCCTACAGGCCTTTCCTTCCCTAGTGGAGTGTGTGTGTATTATTTTATTTTAAAATCCTAGTTACTGGTTTTATTATATTTTAACTTGACAGGGTGTAACTAGTGTGTTTGTGTGTGTGTTTGTGTACACCTGTTCAAAAATGTCTAAAGAAGCAAAGGTCTCGGATTCAAGAAGTGTGATGCGTGCTGTCAGAAAATGTCTCTGACAGACGCTCACACTTCTTGTGTCTACTGTCTGGGGCCTTTGCACCTGCAGGACTCCTGTGCTGTGTGCCATGGCTTCAGCCCCAGGGTCCTGCAGGAAAGAAAGAGTAAATTGATACTCAGAGGCTTACTCAAGCCAGAGGATTCCCTGTCTGTTTCAACAGGGAAGCCCTCTAAGGCATCTAGGTCTTCGGCTCCGGCAACTGAGCCGAGACCTAAGGTTTCTCAACCTCTGCCTTCATCGGCTCCGGCTGGAGCCGATAAGTCTCAGTCCACAGTTTCTGTGGCCCCCTCGGCTCCGGCCGGAGCCGAGGTAGTAGAAGTTCCCGTGTCGGCTCCGACCAGACCTTCGGAGCCGACAACTAGGAAGAGGTCCAGGTCACCATCTCTTGGCTCCGTTCATTCGGCTCCAGGATCTCCCTGCTGTCTGAACGGGCCAAAGATCTCACTCCTCTAGGTCATCGAGGCTGTCGGATCATGACCTTCAGAGGGTAGTGAGTCGACTACTTAAGTCCGAGGCACTGGCCCAGATGCTTCAGAGCCTGACTCATCAGTCGATGCCTGCCCCGGTCCATCAACATATTCCTCCTTCGACTCTCTTGAGCTCGGAGCCGGGTCGTGTCGGAACCGAGACTGTGTTAGCGTCGGAGCCGATACAATTGTCTTCGGCTCCGTCGTCGGCTCCGTTTTCTTCTTTGGAAGAATCTCGGCGCCGGACTTCCCTCGTCGGCTCCGAGGGGGTGAGTAGCATCGGACCCTTGTCCGACCCCCCTCCCTCTCGGTGCTTGGCGCTGGTGAGTTCGGCTCCGACATCGACCTCGGAGCCATCACTGTCGGTGCCGAGGGGTTCTTAGCTTCTCGGGCGGGGACCTCTGGCTCTGCCTGACAGGGGTGCATTCGAGGTCATGCGGAGTGTGTTAGAGCCTGGCTCTACTCCACAGTCGGCTCCGTCCGCCCCTCCCTCTTCGGTGCCTCAGGCTAAGTCGACTCACTCCCTCATCCCGGACCGCAGAGAGCCAACTCCTCAGGAACCCCCTGTGGGGATTTCATCCTCTTCCAAGGCCTCTCCTGATTTGGCAGAAGAGCCCCCTCGGAAGAGGAAGTGTAAGAGGAAACACATTGACTCACCTGAGTCCATCACATCAGACACAGATTTGGATGATTCTGAGGGTTCCCCCCGTTCCCCTTCTGAAGATGTCTCATTTGCAGACATTCTGGAGATCCTGAAACAGGGGAAATTGGCCAGCCCTCAACCCTTCGGAGGACGAATCTGTGTATCTTGAGGCGTTTGGCTCTCGTCCTTCCACCTCCTGGGTGTCCCCCTTCGACCCCCTCATGCAGGTGGTTGCTAAGAAGGCATGGACGGCTCCTGATTCAGTGGACCCCACTCCCAGGAGACCCTCCAAGTTCATAACAGCTCCAGCAGACAAACAGTTTTTAACAAAAGGAGTTTCTGTGGATGCTATGGTGGTAGCTGCTGCCACTAAGAAGGAGCTAGCTGATCCTTCAGTACCTGTCCATCCACCTAACAAAGAATCTAGGTCCATGGACAGGTACGGGAAGCGGATGTTTTCGTCAGCGACATTTACCATGCGTTCGCTGAACTACCTGTGCCATTTTACTCGTCTTCAAAGGGACTTGATCAAGGAAGCGAGTGAAATGTTAAAGGACCCTACAGCTGCGGGTTTCCAAGATAAGATGAACACGCAGCTGGCTACCCTTAACTCCATAACCAACTCCTCCATGCGCCTTCTTTCTTACGCGGCTGATGGAGCGAGCAGAGCCGCAGGGACAGGTGTGGCCTTACGTAGGCATGCCTGGATGCGGCTATGCAATTTTGCGGACCCCTTCAAGACGTCTTTCACGAACTCCCCGTTTGATGGATCATCCCTCTTTGGTCCCCAAGTGAAAGAAACCTTGACTAGGTGCGAGACTGATGGCAAGACCCTTTCTGCCGTCGGAGTCCGTTTTTCTACTCCTTCCAGGCCTTACCCCAAAGGCCAGAAAGGTGGAAAGATGTGGTTCCGTAAACAATCTCAAGGGACTTCACCTGACGCACAGAGTCGTTTCCCCGCCAGAGGCAGAGGCGGGAATAACAATGGTAGACGTCGCCCTAGGGGCAGGGGGGGTCCGCAGAACCAGGGCAATCGGGAAGTCTTCCCTGACAAGCCTTTTCAGCATCCCTGAGGTGTTGCCCGACTGCCCATCTTCGGAGGCAGTCGGGGGAAGATTGTCACTGTACCCAGAAGCCTGGCTATCCCTGACTCAAGACAAATGGGTACAGTCCATCATTTCCGAAGGCTATTCTATCCCCTTTCTTCGCTTTCCAAATCAGTCAAAAAAATCCCTTCCAGATGTTCCACCCGCTCAAAGGGATCTAGCAGCTTTGGAGATCTCAAAACTGCTTGCAAAAAGAGCAATTCAGCCAGTTCCAGCAGACCAGCAAGGATCCGGAATCTACTCAAGGTTCTTTTAGTTCCAAAGAAAACAGGGGACTGGAGACCAATTTTGGATCTCAGTATCTTGAACAGATCAGTCAAGAAAACAAGATTTCGGATGGTCACGCTGCAATCCATCCTTCCCCTTTTGGGCAAAGGAAACTGGATGTGCTCTATAGACCTTCGGGATGCGTACTATCACATAAAATGAACAGACGCTCCAGAAGATTCCTCCGCTTCAGGCTGGGAACCAGTCATTTTCAGTTCAGGGCCCTGCCCTTTGGTCTCACCACTGCCCCGGTGTTTACCAAATGCATGGCAGTGGTAGCTTCTCACCTGAGACGACAAGGATTCCAGGTGTTTCCATATTTGGACGACTGGCTCCTCACAGCTCCCACCAAGCATCTCCTTCTGATGGCCAGAGATTACACTTTTCGCGTTTGTCAAAAGCTGGGTATTTCAATAAATTGCGAAAAGTCTGTTTTGTCGCCTTGTCGTACTATTACCTACATAGGCAAATCTAGATACAATAAACATGTCTGCAAGACTAACACATCAGAGAATAACAGACATTCACAAATTAGTATCACTCCTTTTCAACAACAACAGAATCAAAGCCAGGTTAGTTCTGAAGGTGTTGGGAATTATGGCAGCCATACCTCTGCTTCCATTAGCCAGATACCACATGCAAATCCTTCAATGGATGCTCTTTACTCAATGGTCATACCAGCAACTTCCAATGTCTCACACCATTATGATCACGCAAGCGTGCAAAAATCATCTCATGTGGTGGATGTCTTCCCCCAGCTCTTGTCGGAAGACCCTTTGTTCCACCTCCTCCGGTTGCTACTCTGACAACGGATGCCTCCCTGATCGGGTGGGGGGGGCATTATCAGGGCAGGACAGTCCAGGGCACATGGCAACCAAACGAGTGCCACTTGCACATAAATGTTCTGGAGATGAGAGCAGTGCTTTTAGCGTTGCAAGCCCTTCAAGACTCTCTTCCCTTGGGAGCGATTGCAATCCAGACAGACAATATGTCTGTAGTGTGGTACATCAACAAACAAGGCGGAACCAGATCTTACCCCCTGTGTCGAGAAGCACTCAGACTGTGGCAATGGGCGATTTCTTCTCAGCGTTTTCTGATAGCAACGCACATCCGGGAAGTCCAATCAAATTGCGGACAAGTTGAGCAGAGCTATACTCATGCCTCACGAGTGGTCTCTGAAAGACTCTGTAGTGAGAGAAATTTTTCTCAAGTGGGGTCAGCCTTGCTGCGATCTTTTTGCTACTCCCCAAAACAGCAAGTGCAGAGAATATTTCACTCTATTCCCTTTACCAGGCCAACCCAGCAGAGACGCTGTAGTCCAAGTTTGGCCCCGGGGACTTCTGTATGCATTTCCTCCTTTCCCACTGATCTCTCAAGTAATACAGAAAGCTATCGCTCAGAAGGCCTCATTGATCCTCATTGCTCCTTACTGGCCTCGACAAGTGTGGTTCCCCTTTCTACATCGTTTTCTCTTGGAGCGACCGTGGAATCTGGACCTAGTTCCAGATCTTTTGATCCATCAGTCGGGTCAGTTTCATCGCTCCCTCCCTCTCTGAACCTCACTGCTTGGTTCCTCCAGTTCCAACCTTAGCCAGGCTTCCTCAATTATCTCACTCTGTTAGAGATATTTTGATAGCTTCCCATAAATCTTCCACTCGAAAGATTTATTTGAGTAAGTGGAAGCGCTTCACATATTGGGCTCAAGGAAAGGACATAGATCCTTTCACTGCTTCCATCCAACTAGTCCTCGATTTTCTAGCTGAACTCTTCCATGCAGGTTCATCTCCTCTACACTTAAAGTTCAATTGGCAGCTATTTCTAACTTTCATGTGGGTATTTCTGAATCTGCCCTAATGTCCCACAAGCTCTGCAAAGCCTTTTTGAAAGGAGTTTTTCTTCTCAGACCTCCTATAAGAAATCCTCCTTCTCCTTGGGACCTAAATTTAGTTCTTGCTTCTTTGATTCTCCCCTTTCGAACCTGCAGTCTCCTGTTCTTTAAAATTATTATCATGGAAAACTCTTTTTCTGGTAGCTATTACATCAGCTAGAAGAGTTTCAGAGCTTCAAGCACTCAGCTGTCGTCCTCCTTATCTTTTGTTTCATAAGGACAGAGTATCCCTACGAACTAACCCGTCCTTTTTGCCTAAAGTGTTCTCGACGTCAAATCTAAAACAAAGCATTGTTCTACCGGTCTTTTTCCAGAATACTCCAATAGGTCTGAACAAAAATTACACTGCCTGGATGTTCACCGTCAATTGAGGTACTACTTGGATAGAACTAAACAGTTCAGAAAATCTGATCAGCTGTTTGTCTCCTATGCGAGAGCAGAAAGGGACTTTCAGTTTCAAAGGTATCATTATCCAGATGGCTAACATCTTTGATTTCCCTTGTATATGAAATTAGACATCAAAAGCTGCCTGATAAACCTAAGGCTCATTCCACCAGAGCTTTGGCTACTTCTTTAGCCTTCCAAGACAGACTGCCTATCGACACCATTTGTGCAGCGGCTACTTGGGCTACTCCTCACACTTTCATTTCTCACTATAAGTTGGATTTAGCTTCTAGGCATAGAGCTAACTTTGGTTCCACTGTTCTCAGGAGTCTGTTCCGTTAGGCCACCCGGGACAAGGTGCTAGGGACGCGGTCCCATCCAGCAAGAATGAAGGCGAGATAGACAACTTAACATATAGAAGTTATGTTCTTACCATAACGTTCCATGTTAGTTGTCTTCTTCTCGCCTTCTTCTTGCGTCCCACCCTCCTTCCCCCTGGCCTGGACAGACCTAGAGGAGTTCTGATCGTGACCTCTCTTTCTACCACCTCTTTCTTAGACATATGCTATTATGCATATTTCCTGGTTCAGGATGTAGGTCACCCTTCTTTCTTCCTGTTGTTAGAGGTGGATTCTGTTTTACAGTTATTCTGTTACTATTATAAGCTGGGGTTAGCTTACAAACGAGATCTGAGGTAACTCTCGCCTAGCATTGTGGGATATAAGGGGAGCCTCGAGCCAGTGGAACCAACTCTCGAGCTTTTAGAGTGGCCGAGTCGGAGCCGAGGTCGGCTCCGAACCCATCCAGCAAGAAGAAGGCGAGAAGAAGACAACTAACATGGAACGTTATGGTAAGAACATAACTTCTATTTAACTTTAACTACCTTGTTACAGTATAAAGCATGAATAATCTATAACTAATAAAAATTACTTTTTAACATATACAGCAGTCAATGATGACACACCTACCTCACATTTAAAATACCACTGACTGCAAACTATACAAAACTGCTTTACAACACAACTTGCATTTTACATCACGACATTGTTATATAAATGTCAGTACCAGCAGGATGGCTATACACTCTTCTCTTTCTATCTGCCTGTGTCACTATGGATGCTTTCTCTGTGGAGTGGGTTTGGGAATTTCAAGGGGAGAACAGTCCAAGGGATGTGGTCACAACAAGAGCATCATCTTCACATCAGTGTACTGGAGATGAGGGCAGTCCTGCTAGTGGGCTCTACAGGACTAGCTTTCTCTTTGATTTTAACTCAATCCAAATGAACAGTACCTCCATAGTGTGGCATATCAACAAGCAAGAGAAAACCTGAGGGTATGGCAGCAGTGGGCATTGCCTTTACAGGGGTCTATATTACAACTGCGAAAGCCTAGTCAGTGAATATGGAATCATTGACACATATTACCTGAACCGCAAATACACCGAATGCTCTAAACCGCGAAATTCAAAATCTTGAACCGTCATACTTGTCCAACCCCACCGTGCACTACATACTACCTACCCAAACAAAATAAATAAACCACATACATACACTTATCAAAACCCTACTTTTAACCCTACACTAAACCTTACATACATTACTATCTATGCACTTACCTTAACCCGCACCCTAACCCTAAGGTCCGTAACTATCGCACACTTACCTTATGGAGCTATACCGCAGAAGGGCCAATCATGACGATTCGACATTTTGGATTTCGCGCTTCAGGACAGTCTGTGTTTTCACGGTTCGATGTATACATGTCGACGTTTCCATATTCGGGTAAGTGGACCTTCGCGATTTCAATAGGGAACCCTTTTACAGAGCTTTCTGATAACAATGCACATCCAATGTCTGACCAGCCTGTTGTGAACAGACTCAACGAATACAGCTTAAGGCCTCAATAGTGGTCCGTCTATCCATTGGTAGCTCACCTGATCTTTTGCAACTAGGATGAGCTTTGCTATAACCTGTTTGCATCTCCAACCAGTACCAAATGCAGCAGCTACTTTGCCCTCATTCCTCCATAGGGACAGACACTCATGGATACTGTAGTTCATCATGTACCATTTCAAATTCTTTATGCCTTTCCTCCTCTTCCTCTCATGGTAGAAACTGAATACTATAGAAGGCATTCCTGTGCAACGTGATAGGTTATCTTCATTACTGTCTTTTAGCCTAGGCAAATTTGGCTGTGCGTGGTGTGGCCTCAGTAAACTGCCCTGGCTGTTAGACTCCCTTCTGGATCTATTCCGTCACCTGTCCAGTAAGCCTAATGTGTACATTTCCTCACTAACTGCCTCACTCACTTCCAAACTGACTGCATGGTTTCTCAATTCCATTGATGACCAGTGATTTTTCCTTTGCTACCAGAGTCCTTCAGATTCTGTTCTCTTCTCAAAAAGACAGCACTAGAAAGATCCACAAGAGTAGCAGTTGCTGATGAAGTTAAGACTGTGAGGTGTAATTCCTGTTGTACAAGGTTTGATTCCCTCAGTGCTCATTTGCCTACTGAGTTACCTCGAGAAAGTCATTTAACCAAACTGTGCTTGGGGCCCACTGGGAATTTGGGCTAGGCTCCTCAGTAGTCACCTGAACTACCAGCCTAGTAAATATCTATGAACCTACGTGTGGAAAAAATTTTCTCTGTGGGCAGTATAACAATGGCTGGATCCCTTCTCAACTTCCCTTTCCTTAGATTTTCAGTTTCTACCATCCTTGTTCAGCTGTGGTTCTAGTTGTGTTACCATTAAGGTTTAGTTGGCAGCCATGTATAACTTTTTAATGGCTTCATTTCCATATTCTTATCATCCCAAAAAGTTTGCAAAGCCTTTCTGAATGGGACCTTTTCTTGAGATCCCCATTAAAGACCCCTCTCAACCATTTGACATCAGTTTTATTTTAGAAGCTCTTACTCAAGCCCCCTTTTGAGCCTGCCTCTTTTAGATTAAAATCTCTGTCCTAGAAAACTTTGTTCCAGGTTACCATAAACTTCAGCCAGGAGAATTTCCAAGTTGGTGTTTCACAAAGATCTGCTCACTCCTTAATACCTAACGTCACCTCTGAATCAGCCTAGAATCAGAATATTCACCTTCCTTTGCTTTCTCCCAACAGTTTCAGTATAGGAAAATGTCTTCTTGACAACTCAGATTTTCACAGACACCTCCATTTTTACCTAAGCCATACTAAAAACCTCCACAAGAACAACCAACTCTGTGTCCTATTTCTCTGCCAAGATGGGTTGCAAGGCTTCCAAGATTACTCTGTCCAGATGACTTTCAGATTGAATTACATACATGTATTTCATCAATTACAAAGCCATTCTGCTATTGCCTAAGGCCCATTCTGCAAGGTCCATAGCAACTTCCATTGCCCTCTTCAAAAATTCCTTTATTGATGATATTTATGCTGCAGCAACAGTGCATTCCTTCATTAAACATTACAAGCTGGAAATCATATTCACATCCAGATCTAGATCTTCCTATGGCACCACTATCCTAAAGGGTATCCTGTCATAATGCCAATCAGGAATATAAGTTGCTGGGGATTCTGTCCTATCAGTCAGGGTAGAGAGAGGAGATAATTAAGATATGGAAGTTGTGTATGAGCCATAATGCTGTATCTTCATTATCCCACTCTCTCAATCTTGACATCTTATCCTCCTTCCCTCTCCAAATTATCAATCTGAAGTAGTTAACTTCATTTGTGCATCAACCTATGGGTCTTCGGATCCATATCGGATCCGAGCCGGCAGTTTCCAACAGCTGAGATCTGAGGTCCAAGCTCCTCCCCCTACTCATAATCCCCTGCCATCCCTACCTGACCCCAGATCTAGTTTGCCGCGGTTGAAGCCAGCAGCTTGATCTTTGAGTTCCAGGTGTTGGGATTTTCTAATCAAGACTTTGTGAGGAAATTTTGTCTTTTTTCTTTACTTTCCTGTCAAAAAAAAAAGAGTGTTGTGAGTTTAGCTTCCCCTTGTAGTTTTCTTCGCTACAAATTTTAATTTTAGCTTATCCCCCCCCTCCCCCTTGTGAGAGTGTTAGGGCGTGTGTCTGTGTGTGCTTGGGGCTTAGTGTGTGTGTCTTTCTTAGTATAATGTCTGAGGCCCCAAAGACATTCTTTTCTAAATGTAGCGAGTGTGGCCATAAGCTATCCCCAGCGGATGGCCACACTCGGTGTGTTTTGTGCCTTGGGGTTGAACACCTCTCCTCTGGTTGCAGTATTTGTGTGGCGTTCAACCCCAGGGCACTTAAGGACCGGAGGTCGAAGTTGATTCTGGCGGGACTTCTGCCCCTGGACTCGGCTCCGACCTCCGGTCCCCCTGTGGTGCCTGCCGTAGCTGCGGCAGTACCCACGACTGCTTCCCTTCCCCTGGCCAGGACTCAACCTCCCACTTTGGGACAGGAGGATAGGGAAGCCAGAAAAGAGAAGCGCAGGGAGAAGCACCACAAGTGGCTGGCTGAAGCCTCTACATCGGCCCCGCCAGCTAAGCGGGCTTCTCCCTCCAAGAACTCCGAGCCTTCTCCTTCCCAGCTCCAGTCACCATGCTTCTCACCGGGACCAGAGGAGGAGGCCCAGTCTCCCTTGAGGTCATCGAGGCGGCACTCCCGTCCCGCCTTGGTGGCCTCGTCCAGGTCCACCAAAAGCTTAACGGATGCAGATTTGGACTGGATGATGAGAAGATTCCTCCAGGCCCAACTGCAGATGGGAGTGCTCCTGCCTCCCTCCCCTCTGGGGGGGAGCTCGACCCCCTTTTTCGCCCCCGATAGCTCCTTCTCCAACCCGCTTCCCGGGTTTGGAGTCTTCGGAGCCGAGTGGCGTTGGAGCCGGGGGGGGGTGTCGGCGCCGATAGTATTGGGTACTTCGGCGCCGACAGCACCCTCGAGTCTTTCGGGTCCCTTTTCGGAGAAGCGAGCTGAGCTTCGGATCCGAGGGTGTCAGTGTGCCTTCAGCTCCATCCAGGTCAGAGCATACTGGCCCGTCGGATCCGATAGCGTTGGCCCCGATCCGCTCGTCGGATCCGAGGGAGGGTTTGCTCTCAGATCCCAGAGGGAGCAGCTCTCCTTCGGCTTTCAACGTGGTGGAGAGGGCTCTGTCGAGGGATTCCAGGCCCCCGGCCACAGCTACGGCTCCACCCCGCACTCCCTCTCAGTTGGCTCTGACTTTTATCACCCAGCCCCAGGGACAGCCTGCTCTAACGTCCCAGGTAGTTCCCTTGTTGGGACATGATGAGCCTGGTGAGGCCTCTTCGGACAGCCCCCCCGAGGAGGTCCCTCACAAGCACAAGAGCAAAAGGAGGCATTTGAACTCCCCTGAGTCCTTGACCGAGGACACAGATTTGGAGGAAGGGGAAGGCTCCCCAAGATCACCCCCCCCCGAAGACGTCTCCTTTGGAGACATCGTAGAGATGCTCAGAATAAGGGGAGGGGTGGTCTGCCCCAATGCCTACCTTGGATGAGTCTGTGCTCCTGGAGGCATTTGAAGCAGGCCCGTCTACCTCTTGTGTGTCCCCTCCAGCCGACCCCCTGGTAGACCTGATCACTACCAGGGCATGGAAGGAGCCAGACACTGTGGAGCCCGTCCCGAAAGGACCTGATAGGATACTTAGTCCCCCCTCCGACAGAGTGCACTGGAGTAAGGGATCCCCGGTAGATGCCATGTTAGTGGAGGCAGCAAGGAGTCTCAGGCGATGGACCACCTTGGGAAGTGAGTCTTCAGTTCAGCTACCTTCTCGGTAAGGTCGCTGAACTACATGGCACATGTCATACGGCTCCAGCGAGACCTTATTAAAGAGTACACTGGGTCGCCCCGTAGTCCATGTCGGCGGAGGACAAGCAGGTGTATTCTGCCCGAATGGCCACTCTTAGATCTATTTCTAATACCTCTATGCGGCTACTATCCCATGCTACGGAAGGAGCCGCTAGAGCTAGCGGAGCGGGCGTCGTCATGAGGCGACAGGCGTGGCTCCGCAACTGTGATTTCGTGGAACCCTTTAAGGCGTCGTTCGCTAATGCCCCATTTGATGGTTCTGCCCTCTTTGGCAAAACCGTACGCGAAATGTTAGTCCAGAGCGAGAAGGACGGGAAGACGTTGTCTGCCGCTGGAGTCCACTTCTCTGCTCCCCAGAGGTCTTTCTCCAAGAACCAAAAGGGACAGAAGAAGATGTGGTTCAGGAAGTCGCAACAGTCCCGTGACGCTCCGAACACCCAGTCCTTTTGAGGCAGAGGAGGACAGGGTGGACGCCGCCCTAGGGGCAGAGGGGTTCCGAGGAGTTTTGGGTCCAGAGAACTGTTCTCTGACCAGCCCACGCAGCAACCCTGTGAGGTTACCCGACTGCTCCACTCTGGAGGCAGTCGGGGGCGTTTTCCGAGGCACCTGGCAGCTTGGGAGTCCATCACGACAGATCGCTGCGTGCTTCGTATCATATCCAGAGGTTACCAAATACCGTGTCTTCTTCCCCCTCACAATCCCAGATTCCTCCCCGATGTCCCCCCTGATCAGAGGGAGGCTGCGGCTGCGGAAATCCAGCAGCTGCTAGAAGAAAGAGCCATTCAGCATGTCCCCCCAGACCAGTTTGGATCGGGCTTTTACTTCAGGTTCTTCTTGGTGCCAGAAAAGATGGGGGACTTAAGGCCAATCCTCGATCTATCCCTCTTGAACCTGTCAGTAGCCAAAGAAAAGTTCTGGATGGTCACACTTCAGTCCATTCTCCCCCTCTTGCAGGAGAATGACTGGATGTGCTCTATAGACCTCAAGGATGCGTACTACCACATCTTGATGGACAGACACTCCAGGAGGTTCCTCCGCTTCCGGCTAGGAGCCATTCATTACCAATTCAGGGTCCTCCCCTTTGGTCTCACCATAGCCCCCAGGGTGTTTACCAAGGTTTTGTCAGTGATAGTGGCCCACCTGAGACTCCAGGGAATTCAGGTCTTCCCCTACCTGGACGACTGGCTCCTGACCTGGCTCCTGACCACCCCCACAAGGCATCTACTCTGCACAGCCAGGGACTCTTTCCTCCATCTAGCTCCCCGGCTGGGGATCACAGTCAATGTAGAGAAATCTTCCCTCCTGCCGACCCAAATCATAGACTTCATTGGGGCCAGATTGGATACATGCCGGCTCCTAGCCTTCTTGACTTTGGACCGGCTTCAAACCCTGAGACTCCATGTGCGGGCCATTCTTCAGTCCCCATCTCCTTCAGCAGCTTTTGTCCTGAGAGCCCTAGGGTCGATGGCAGCTGCCATCAACCTGCTGCCCATGGCGCGTTTGAACATGAGGGTCCTGCAGTGGACCCTCCAAGTCCAATGGTCCTTCCTGCATTAACCTCTAAACCATCCCATTCGCCTCAGCAGGGTTTGCAGGAAGGCCCTCCTGTGGTGGCTCCAGTCCCCGGACCTCCTCAAAGGTCGGCCCTTTGCAATGTCCATTCCCCTAACCACGGCGACCACGGACGTCTCTCGCCTTGGGTGGGGGGACAGTCCAAGGCATGTGGGACCACACGGAGACCTTGCTGCATATCAATGTCCTAGAGATGAGGGCGGTGCTGTTGACATTGCAAGCACTCCAGAGCCTTCTTCCCGTGGGGAATGTTGCGGTCCAGACGGACAACATGTCGGTAGTCTGGTATATTAACAAACAAGGGGGAACCAGGTCCTATCCACTTTGCTGAGAGGCCATGAGAGTGTGACAATGGGCGATCTTCACCAACCACTTTCTCATAGCAACGCACATTCCAGAACGGTCCAACATCCTAGCAGACAGACTGAGTCGCACGATTCTCTTGCCGTACGAGTGGTCTCTGAATCCCGAAGTAGCGAAACAAATATTCTCCAAATGGGGTCAACCTTGTTGCGATCTTTTCGCTTCTCCCTCAAACACGAAGTGCAATGACTACTTCGCTCTAATTCCCCCTCCCGGGGAATCCCCCCGAGACACTCTGGCACATGCTTGGCCGCCCGGTCTCCTTTATGCTTATCCTCCTCTTCCTCTAATGCTGAAGTTCTTACAGAAAGCCAGTCAGCTGGGGAGCAGAATAATCCTCATTGCCCCATTCTGGCCTCGTCAGGATTGGTTCCCTTATCTTATGGTCTCATCTAGTGAATCCTCCCTGGATTCTAGATCCCATCCCGGATCTGATCTCGCACCCGTTAGACCTTCCGATCCCGAATCTGGACAATCTGAAGCTCACGGCTTGGTTGCTCCAGTTCCACTTCTAGCTAGGACTCCTGGTATCTCTTCTCCGGTCAAAGCTGTCTTTGTGGCGGCTCACAAGCCGTCTACTAGAAGACGTTATGATAGCAAATGGAAATGTTTTTCTGTTTCGGTGGAGCAACAAAACTTAGACCCCGTTACGGCTCCGTTGCCCGCGGTGTTAGACTTTTTCCAGAGTTTAGAGATTACCAATGTCTTTGTTTATAAGTTCCATGATGATATGTTCCATGGCTTTGCAGACCAGGCTCGTCAGGCTAATGGGCCGGTAGTTCCTGGGGTCCATGGTGGCTCACCCTAAGTGGAGTGGGATAACCATCGCCGTGCACCATTCAATGGGGACAAAGCCTGAGGTGAGGCTATGATTGAACATGGTACTTAGGTGGGGTGCCAGTTTGTTCTGTAGTTCGTGAAGAAAGCACCCTGGGATGTTGTCAGGTCCCATGGATGCTGTGTTCGTGGCTTTGGAGAGTGTGGTTTTTACCTGTGCAGCCGTGATTACAAGAACTTTGCATTCTTCCAGTATAGAGATGGGCCTTTTAGGGGGTGAGAGGGGGGGGTAAGGTTAGCACTGAACCTATCTGCCAGGATGTTGGCAATATCAGCATAAATGCATAAATAACCAAAGAAGGTGCTGGCTCATATCTACCACGATGTTAGATCACCCTTTGGTGAAGGTGGATGGAGTGGGATAATGTAGACCTAGTGTTATGATAAGCACATAATTTCCATTTATGTAGGGAACGGGTAATAACGGGAGAGTTTGATGTACAAATCTGAAATGCTTGCCTATAGTCTTGCACCACAGTAGAGACTTGGAAGAATATAACATAGAAATGATAGCCTTGACTGACACATAGTTAGATACCATAGATGAGCCATGATGCAGTCATGAACCTAATTATCCATATGTATGTAACTGTTTGAAGATTGCTCTGTAGCTATGAAACATTGTGTGAAATGTCTGAAACAGAAGTTCTGTTTATCTGATTGAAACAGGTGGTGTGGAGCAGTAACAACCATCTCATAAAGTGCACATTCCTTATATAGCCTTATACATGCAGTGGTTTCCCCTACCAGCCTTTGTATACTATCACTAAACCAAGAAATTTCAGATTATGACCCTCAGCTGGCAGGCATCTTGACAGTCATGCATATTGAGTCTGCAGCTATGAGACTTAGAAACAACATATTATAGGCCATTCTGAGTGTCATTTCAATGTAATCCTTAAAGAAAGTGGTTAGATTGCTTACATCAGTACTGCCATGACATAGAGGCCTATGTCTGTCTCACAGATGAAGTACTGCATAGCATTTTACAGTCAGCCACTCTGTCTCAATAGTCTGGAACTACCCAGATGCTAGGGCATACAAACTCCATGTCATGGTCAGGATTGCAGTACCTAAATTAGAGTATTCTACTAGCCTGAAGTCTAACAGGTCCTGTAGATTATCTGTCCTGGATGACATTTTTGAAAAATCCACTTTGTAAACATGCATAGCAAGTAAAATATAAATTTATATCTTTCAGCAACTAAAATACAAATGTATCTTTTTCATTAGAAAGACATAATTTTTAGCAAAAGATTGTGGTTTTCTTAAACTTTTCATTTTTGACTTTATACATTAAATGGCACTCCAAAGTAGCCTTCTGTATGATCGCCATACACATCGCACACGAGTGAAAAGAATGTCATGTATTGGTTATCTCCTCACTTAATTATGCCCATTTTTACTCTGTAACATGTGCAGCAGTTTACTTATACAGAATATGTGAGTTTTATGACTCTGGTTGCAGAGCACTGGCAATGTGTCCATAGCCACTGCAGTGCAGGAGGCAGTCTAGAAGGGATGTGTGTCTCTTGTTAGGGGTGCAGGGCTCAAAGCCTATGCTAATATGCCTGTTGTCCCCTGTAGTGCTTGAGACACTTGGGAGGCTGTGTGTTGTAATGAGCATGCAGGAGTGTAGGCTATGCACCCATACTGTATGTAGTGCTGAAGATATACTGTGATGACCTGTGGTTGCACAATATGCTGCTGGGGGGAGGGTGGCTCTAGGATGACTGTTATTACTTAAACTGCCTGAATTGCTAGGCAAGTGTCTTATTATTTTCTTTATCAACTAAGTAAGTGGACTGATCTGAGGGCCTGCTTCAGCAACAGCTCAAGGCAAGAAGACAGGTAAGCTGACAGCTGTACCTACAACATACTTAAAAACAGATGGGTTTGTCTTTGTCACGTACTGGTGCCATGTTACGTAAATTGTGTTAAAGTAAAACATGGCATTTATTTATACTGGAAATGGAAATGCATTGCTTAGAAAGATAAACACAGACCCTTTTCAGTATATATGCATGCAGTTTACAACATAGATGTTTCCAAGCTACAGATTTTATACAAAGCAGGAGATACCTCAGCTGATTTGATTGCCCTAAATAGAGGCTTTATTGTGAATAGTCTATCTATTGTCTTGAAAGCATTCCTTCCTGTGCTGTTTCCCCAGGTGGTCAAATAGTTTATCCCTGATAGCTGAATCTGTGCTGCACTCTC